>NC_053022.1:114745547-114763484 GCF_003073215.2 Triticum urartu
CACCTGCCCCGGGGGGCCACATGGGCTGTAGGGGGTGCGCCTTGGCCTATATGGGCCAAGGGCACCAGCCCCTAGAGGCCCATGCGCCAAAGGGACAAGAGGAGGGGAGAGTCCTAAAGGGGGAAGGCACCTTCGAGGTGCCTTGGGGAGGATGGACTCCTCCCCCCCTTGGCCGCACCCTTCCTTGGAGGAAGGGGCAAGGCTGCACCCTCCCCCTCTCCCTTGGCCCTATATATAGTGGGGGGAAGGGAGGGCAACCATACCTAAGCCCTGGCGCCTCCCTCTCCCTCCCATGACACATCTCCCTCCTCCCGCAGCGCTTGGCGAAGCCCTGTTGGAATCCCGCTACTTTCACCACCACGCCGTCGTGCTGCTGGATCTCCATCAATCTCTCCTCCCCTCTTGCTGGATCAAGAAGGAGGAGACGTCGCTGCTCCGTACGTGTGTTGAACGCGGAGGTGCCGTCCGTTCGGCGCTAGGATCATCGGTGATTTGGATCACGACGAGTACGACTCCATCAACCCCGTTCTCTTGAACGCTTCCGCGCGCGATCTACAAGGTTATGTAGATCCACTCTTCCCTTCGTTGCTAGATTACTCCATAGATTTATCTTGGTGATGCGTAGAAAATTTTGAATTTCTGCTACGTTCCCCAACAGTGGCATCATGAGCTAGGTCTATTGCGTAGATTCTATGCACGAGTAGAACACAAAGTAGTTGTGGGCGTTGATTTTGTCAATTTACTTGCCGTTACTAGTCTTATCTTGATTCGGCGGCATTGTGGGATGAAGCGGCCCGGACCAACCTTACACGTACGCTTACGTGAGACCGGTTCCACCGACAAACATGCACTAGTTGCATAAGGTGGCTGGCGGGTGTCTGTCTCTCCCACTTTAGTCGGATCGGATTCGATGAAAAGGGTCCTTATGAAGGGTAAATATCAATTGGCATATCACGTTGTGGTTTTGCGTAGGTAAGAAACATTCTTGCTAGAAACCCCTAGCAGCCACGTAAAACATGCAAACAACAATTAGAGGACGTCTAACTTGTTTTTGCAGGGTATGCTATGTGATGTGATATGGCCAAAGGATGTGATGAATGATATATGTGATGTATGAGATGATCATGTTCTTGTAATAGGAATCACGACTTGCATGTCGATGAGTATGACAACCGGCAGGAGCCATAGGAGTTGTCTTAATTTATTTATGACCTGCGTGTCAACATAAACGTCATGTAATTACTTTACTTTATTGCTAACCGTTAGCTGTAGTAGTAAAAGTAATAGTTGGCGAGACAACTTCATGAAGACACGATGATGGAGATCATGATGATGGAGATCATGGTGTCATGCCGGTGACAAGATGATCATGGAGCCCCAAGATGGAGATCAAAGGAGCTATATGATATTGGCCATATCATGTCACTATTATTTGATTGCATGTGATGTTTATCATGTTTATGCATCTTGTTTGCTTAGAACAACGGTAGTAAATAAGATGATCCCTCATTAAAATTTCAAGAAAGTGTTCCCCCTAACTGTGTACCGTTGCGACAGTTTGTTCGTTTCTAAGCACCACGTGATGATCGGGTGTGATAGATTCCAACGTTCACATACAACGGGTGTAAGACAGATTTACACATGCAAACACTTAGGTTGACTTGACGAGCCTAGCATGTACAGACATGGCCTCGGAACACAGAAGACCGAAAGGTCGAGCATGAGTCGTATGGTAGATACGATCAACATGAACATGTTCACCGATGTTGACTAGTCCGTCTCACGTGATGATCGGACACGGCCTAGTTGACTCGGATCATGTAATCACTTAGATGACTAGAGGGATGTCTATCTGAGTGGGAGTTCATAAGATGAACTTGTTTATCCTGAACATAGTCAAAAGGATTTTGCAAATTATGTCGTAGCTCGCGCTTTAGTTCTACTGTTTAGTTATGTTCCTAGAGAAAATTTAGTTGAAAGTTGATAGTAGCAATTATGCGGACTAGGTCCGTAAACTGAGGATTGTCCTCATTGCTTCATAGAAGGCTTATGTCCTTAATGCACCGCTCAGTGTGCTGAACCCCGAATGTCGTCTGTGGATGTTGCGAACATCTGACATACACATTTTGATAACTACGTGATAGTTCAGTTAAACGGTTTAGAGTTGAGGCACCGAAGACGTTTTGAAACGTCGCGAAACATATGAGATATTTCGAGGGCTGAAATTGGGATTTCAGGCTCGTGCCCACGTCAAGAGGTATAAGACCTCCGACGATTTTCTTAGCCTACAAACTAAGGGAGAAAAGCTCAATTGTTGAGCTTGTGCTCAGATTGTCTGAGTACAACAATCATTTGAATCAAGTGGGAGTTGATCTTCCAGATGAGACAGTGATGGTTCTCCGAAGTCATTACCACCAAGCTGCTAGAGCTTCGTGATGAACTATAATATATCAGGGACATATATGATGATCCTTGAGATATTCGTGATGTTTGACACCACGAAAGTAGAAATCAAGAAAGAGCATCAATTGTTGATGGTTAGTGAAACCACTAGTTTCAAGAAGGGCAAGGGCAAGAAGGGATACTTCATGAAACGGCAAATCAGTTGCTGCTCTAGTGAAGAAACCCAAAGTTGAACCCAAACCCGAGACTAAGTGCTTCTGTAATAAGGGGAAAGGCCACTGGAGCAGAATTACCCTAGATACTTGGTAGATTAGAAGGCTGGCAAGGTCGATAGAAGTATATTGGATATACATTGTGTTGATGTGTACTTTACTAGTACTCGTAGTAGCACCAGGGTATTAGATACCGGTTCAGTTGCTAAGTGTTAGTAACTCGAAATAAAAGCTACGGAATAAACGGAGACTAGCTAAAGGTGAGCTGACGATATGTGTTGGAAGTGTTTCCAATGTTGATATGATCAAGCATCGCACGCTCCCTCTACCATCGAGATTGGTGTTAAACCTAAATAATTGTTATTTGGTGTTTGCGTTGAGCATAGACATGATTGGATTATGTCTATCGCAATACGTTTATTCATTTAAGGAGAATAATGGTTACTCTGTTTATTTGAATAATACCTTCAATGGTCTTACACCTAAAATGAATGGTTTATTGAATATCGATCGTAGTGATACACATGTTCATGCCAAAATATAGTAATGATAGTACCACCTACTTGTGGCACTGCCACGTAAGTCATATCGGTATAAAACGCATGAGGAAGCTCCATGTTGATGGATCTTTGGACTCACTCATTTTTGAAAAGTTTGAGACATGCGAACCATGTCTATTGGTGTATATGCATGAAGAAACTCCATGCAAATGGACCGTTTGGACTCACTTGATTTTGAATCACTTGAGACATGCAAATCATACCACATGGGCAAGATGACTGAAAGCCTCGTTTTCAGTAAAATGGAACTAGAAAGCAACTTGTTGGAAGTAATACATTTTGATGTGTGCAGTCCAATGAGTGCTGAGGCATGTAGTGGATATCGTTATGTTCTTACTTCACAGATGATTTGAGTAGATGTTGAGTATATTTACTTGATGAATCACGAGTCTGAATTATTGAAAGGTTCAAGTAATTTCAGTGTGAAGTTGAAAGATCATCGTGACAAGAGGATAAAAGATCTATGATATGATCATAGAGATGAATATCAGAATTACGAGTTTGGCACAGAATTAAGACATTGTGGAAATTGTTTCACAACTAATACAGCCTGGAACACCATAGTGTGATGGTGTGTCCGAACATCTTAACTGCACCCTATTGGATATGATGCATACCATGATGTCTCTTATCGAATTACCACGATAGTTTATGGGTTAGGCATTAGAGACAACCGCATTCACTTTAAATAGGGCACCACGTAATTCCAATGAGATGACACCGTATGAACTGTGGTTTAGAGAAACCTAAGCTGTCATTTCTTAAAATTTTGAGGCTACGACGCTTATGTGAAAAAGTTTCAGGCTGATAAGCTCGAACCCAAAGCGGATAAATGCATCTTCATAGGACACCCAAAACAGTTGGGTATACCTCCTGTCTCAGATCCGAAAGCAATAAAGGATTGTTTCTAGAATCGGGTCCTTTCTCGAGGAAAAGTTTCTCTCGAAAGAATTGAGTGGGAGGATGGTGGAGACTTGATGAGGTTATTGAACCGTCTCTTCAACTAGTGTGTGGCAGGGCACATGGAGTTGTTCCTATGGCGTCTACACCAATTGAAGTGGAAGCTTATGATGGTGATCATGAAACTTCAGATCAAGTCACTATCAAACCTCGTGGGATGACAAGGATGCGTACTACTTCAGAGTGGTACGTAATCCTGTCTTGGAAGTCATGTTGCTAGACAACAATGAACCTACGAGCTATGGAGAAGCGATGGTGGGCCCAGATTCCGATAAATGGCTCGAGGCCATAAAATCCGAGAGAGGATCCATGTATGAAAACAAAGTGTAGACTTTGGCAGAACAGCTCGATGGTCGTAAGGCTGTTGAGTATAGATGGTTTTAAAAGGAAGACGGACAATGATGGTAAGTATCACCATTAAGAAAGCTCGACTTGTCGTTAAGATGTTTTCCGACAAGTTCAAGGAGTTGACTACGATGAGACTTTCTCACCCGTAGCGATGCTAAGAGTCTGTTGGAATTATGTTAGCGATTACTGCATTATTTATGAAATCTTGTAGATAGGATGTCAGAACATTGTTTCCTCGATGATTTTCTTGAGGAAAGGTTGTATGTGATACAATCGGAAGGTTTTGTCAATCCTGAAAGATGCTAACAAGTGTACAAAGCTCCAGCTATCCTTCTAACGACTGGAGTAAGCATCTCGGAGTTGGAATGTGTGCTTTGATGAGATGATCAAAGATTTTGGGTGTATACAAAGTTTATGAGAAACTTGTATTTCCAAAGAAGTGAGTGGGAGCACTATAGAATTTCTGATGAGTATATGTTGTTGACATATTAAGGATCAGAAATGATGTAGAATTTCTGGAAAGCATATAGGGTTATTTGGAAAGTGTTTTTCAATGGAAAGCCTGGATTAAGCTACTTGAGCATTGAGCATCAAGATCTATAAGGATAGATCAAAACTCTTAATGGTACTTTCAAATGAGCACATACCTTGACATGATCTTGAAGGTGTTCAAGATGGATCAGTCAAAGAAGGAGTTCTTGCCTGAGTTGTAAGGTATGAAGTTAAGACTTAACGCTCGACCACGGCAGAATAGAGAGAAAGGACGAAGGTCGTCCCCTATGCTTAAGACATAGGCTCTACAGTATGCTATGCTGTGTACCGCACCTGAAATGTGCCTTGCCATGAGTCAGTCAAGGGGTACAAGAGTGATCCAAGAATGGATCACAGGACAGCGGTCAAAGTTATCCTTAGTAACTAGTGGACTAAGGAATTTTCTCGATTATGGAGGTGGTAAAAGAGTTCGTCGTAAAGGGTTACGCCGATGCAAACTTTGACACTAATCCAGATTATTCTGAGTAGTAAACTGGATTCGTATAGTAGAACAGTTATTTGGAATAGCTCCAAATAGAACGTGGTAGCTGCATCTAGGAGATGACATAGAGATTTGTAAATCACACACGGATCTGAAAGGTTCAGACCCGTTGACTATAACCTCTCTCACAAGCATAACATGATCAAACCCAGAACTCATCGAGTGTTAATCACATGGTAAATGTGAACTAGATTATTGACTCTAGTAAACTCTTTGGGTGTTAGTCACATGGGGATGTGACCTGTGAGTGTTAATCACATGGCGATGTGAACTAGATTATTGACTCTAGTGCAAGTGGGAGACTGTTGGAAATATGCCCTAGAGGCAATAATAAATTGATTATTATTATATTTCCTTGTTCATGATAATCGTTTATTATCCATGCTAGAATTGTATTGATAGGAAACTCAGATACATGTGTGGATACATAGACAACACCATGTCCCTAGTAAGCCTCTAGTTGACTAGCTCGTTGATCAATAGATGGTTTGTCACACCCTAGCTAGTCCATGCATTAGAGTGTGCATCATGTTTACTTTCATCAGAAACTTGAAATGGGAAAGGCAGAACCCCCAGCACCCCTTCTGAAATCAACTAGGGTTTACTAAAAATAATTTCAATGAACCTGAAATGCCCTTCTAAAATGTTCACCCTCTTTGCCTTGGGTTAGAACCTCTGGCAAAATAGGTGCACAATTTTCTAGGTCAACAAAGGTCACTGGATTAAATCATATGTATGTTGCCTTTGGACATTTAAATGCTAATAAATAATTTAAATGTTCAAATAATTCTGGAAGTAAATGTTTTCTGTTGGAAATAATCTAAACAGAGGCCACATTTATTTTCAGGATTTTTGGAAACGTTTTAGTATTTTATCTAAAGCTAAACAATTGCAATTTAATAGAAAACAGAAACAAAAATCAAAAAAAGAGAGAAGAAAGCCCACCTGGGCCTTACCTGTGCTGGCCCAGCCACCTGGCTCGGCCCAGCCTGCTGGCGCTGCCAGTCGTCGTCCTCCTCGCGCCAGAAGGACGCGGAGCGCGTGGCCGGCGCCCGCGGCCACACGCCGGCCACCTCCTGCTTCCGCCGACGCCCGGGAGACGCCCTGAAGTGCCACGCGACCCCCCACGTCTCCCTCTCGCACTCGCTCACTCTCCCCCTCGTCTCCCTCTCTCTCTCCCGCGACGGCCGAGCGCGTACCTCGCCGCCGATCGCCGTAGTTGCCACCACAGACACCCCCTCGCCTCTCCGACGAGCCCATTAGCTCCGCCTCGACTCCCTCGTCCTCCCCACCGAGCCACGCATCGCCGGAGGCCCTGCATCGCCGCCTTCGCCCTCGTCTTCAACCTCGGGCACCCGAGCCATCTCCGGTCGATTTGCCACCGCCAGGACCTCCCTGAGCTCGCTGACCCCCTCTCCGACTCCGCTGTGAGCTCCTCTTCCTTCCCCTAGCTCCCGTGCTCGATTACGCCTCGTAGCCACCGCCCCCTTCGAGCCCGACCGCTTCTCGCTGCCGGCCATGGCGCAGCCGTGGCCACAGCCGTGCAAGCCCACAACGGAGCGCCTCACCGTGCTCAGTGCAGCACAAGGAACCCGTAGCCACCCCCAGTTCTCCCTCCCGTGCACCGTAGCGTCGAAACCGACCTTGCCCGAACCCCGGCCGCCGCCACGAGCTCGATTCCGGCGAGCTCGCTCCACCCCAGCTCCTCCCACTTGCCCCACTAGATGCGCACGAGCCCCAGCTACGCGTAGCACGTCTCCGCCGTCGATTTGGTCACCGGAGGACCAAATCCGAAGCCCTCCGCCGTCTCGGGCCTCGCCGGCGTCGAGCCGCCGGCGAGTTGACCCAGTTTGACCCCTGGGTGGGCCCAGGAAGACCCCCCTGAGTCTATGACAGGTGGGGCCGGTCGGCTAACTAAATTAGGATTAGTCTTAATTAATTTTAATTAAATCAGTCACTGACATGTGGGCCCAGGCCCCACTGACAACTAATTAGTGTTAATCTAATTTTGCTAATTAGCTGAGAGGCTGACAGAAGGGGCCCACCAGTCAGGTTTGACCTGGGCTGGCGCCTTTGACCTGCTGACGTCACCCTGACGCAATTGCTGACGCAGTAATTGATTTTCTGGATTTATTCTTATTCAGGAAATTCCAGAAAATAGTTCAAACTTCAAAAATTCATAGAAATTCAACCATAGCTCCAAATGAGATAAATTATATATGAAAAATTATCAGAAAAATTCAATCTATCCATCTGTAATGGTTTCATGCATGACAAAACAAGTTTACCTTGCTGTTTAAGCAGAATAAGGAAATGCACTATAAATGCCATGTTTAATGAGCTAATATTTGAATCTTTGATTCAAATGAGTTCATCCCTTTCTATTTTAGCTTGCATTAGGCCAAGACACAATCATATTGCCATGTCATAGCATGCATCATATTGTTGCATATTGTCGTGTGTTGATTGTGTTCCGATGTGTTCTCCGTGGTAGGTTCTGCCTCCGAGGATATTCACGAGTATCCAACTGAAGGGCAGTATCCCGCTACCACTCCATCAGGCAAGCAACCATTGATCATTCCGATACAACCCATGTTCTCGCTCCTGCTCTTGTTTACTGCATTAAGACATCGCGATTCAAACTGTTGTGTGCTACGGTAGTTGAACCCTTATCCTCTGCATGACCTGTCATTGCCACAGTAACTAGATGAAACCCACTAGCATGTGTAGGAGTTGTTTGAGCCATGTTTTGTGATTCCTACCTTGCTATGCCTGCTATGCTTAGAGTTGTGTCAGGTCTGGCTCATCTGGGTGATGGGCTAGAGTGAAATGCTTATGTCGGTAATGTGAGGGATGTGTTGAACATGTTTTGGTAAAGGTATCGATGAGAGGCCATGTAGGAGTACATGGTGGGTTGTTTCATTGAGGCCGTCCCTAAGAACTGAGATCTGTATGTGTGATTTAAGATGCAGTTACTACCGTACATTGGGCCTGAAACCAATGGACCCCCTCGGCTTCTTAATCACCCTAGTACTCTGTCCAGGAGTTGCAATTAGTTTCTGGTGTTTGTAGGTTATGTGTTGGCGGCCGTGCGTAGCGCTGACCCTAGGGGTGGGCTATGTTGCGGTAGATACACCGTGGCACGGTGTACCGAGTCACCCGTTTGGTGTCTCGGGAACCCTGTTCACATCGTTCGGGTCCGTATGTGGAAACCTCGGCCGGACTCCCTGCGGATGGAACCTGGATAGGCGATAAACCTGGACTAGAGACTTAAGTGTTTAGGTAGGCCGTGGCCGACACCCTCGCTGGGCTTCCGCTTGAAGGTTGCCGAGTACATGTCGTGTAAACGGCGGTAAGTGGTGAAAGCGTGTATGAAGAAGTACACCCCTGCAGGGTATAAAACTATTCGAATAGCCGCGTCCGCGGTAAAGGACTACTTGGTTGCCTATACAGTTCATAGACAAGTTGAATACTACTAAAAGGACTCAAGATAAGTGTGAGTACCGAGGATGGCCCTCTCGTAGGATGACGAGGGAGGATCCCCGGTGGAGTATTGTGTTGGTGAGTAGTGGACTCGTGTGCGAAAACTATTTTACTGGTGGAGTTCCGTAGGATAGCTTAGCCAAGAGTCAAAGCTGGCTTGCTGCATCAACCCCACCGCCTTCTTGAGAATAAGCATGTATAGTAGGTTCTGATGTAAGACTTGCTGAGTATCTTTGTACTCATGTTTGCTTATTTATTGTTTTCAGACGACAACACTGCCCCCTCCGATGGGTTTTATGTAGATCTTGACGTCGACGAGTGACTAGCCACCCAGGTGGTGATCCTGGCCATGGAGGGCCCTATGTAGATAGACAGGCTTCGAGAAGCCTTCTTTCTTTCTTGAGTCTGTACTCAGACTGGTTGCTTCCGCATGTGCTTGTATGTTTGTATGACTTGAGTGTCGGGTCATGTGACCCCTATCTGTATGAACATGTTATGTATGGCTCTCTGGAGCCTTTAAATAAAGTACTTGAGTTGTAGAGTTTTGTTGTGATGCCATGTTGTATGTACTCATATCGGGCATATTGTGTGTATGATTGAAATGCTTGGTATGAGTGGGATCCGACAATCTAGTTGTTTATCCTTGGCAGCCTTTCTTATGGGGAAATGTAGTCTAGTGTTCCTCGAGCCATAGTAGTCCGCTACAGCCCGGTCCACCGGAGTCCTGCTAGCCTAGCACTACTGTTCAGGACACTTGACTGGCCGGCATGTGTTTCACTTCGTCCCTATGTCTGTCCCTTCGGGGAAATGTCACACGGTGACTTCCGGAGTCCTGCCTAGCCTGCTACAGCCCGGGGTTCCCCAGAGTCCTATTAGCCCAGTGCTACAGCCCGGAATCACTCGTTGATGACCGACATGTTCGATGTGATTCATGTATGCCTGTCTCCATAGGTCTGTGCCGCTTTGGGTTCACGACTAGCCATGTCGGCCCGGGTTCTCTGTCATATGGATGCTAGCGACACTATCATATACATGAGCCAAAAGGCGCAAACGGTCCCGGGCCATGGTAAGGCGACACCCGTGGGATACCGCGCATGAGGCCGCAAAGTGATATGAGGTGTTACCGGCTAGATCGATGTGACTTGGAATCGGGGTCCTGACAGCGTTGGCATCAGAGCCGGACTACCTGTAGGTTTGTTGAGCCAAACTGGTCGATGTCGAGTCTAGAAATGCTCTAGTTATATGTAGGGGAATTGATTGTGGGAGGGAACATAAGGTTCTTTTACTCCTTTACCTATGCCTCTGATCTGAGTCATTCTCTCCTCATTCAACGTGGGTTAAGGACTAGGCTCTCTTCCTCTATCAGGTTCACGTGTTACTAATCCGTAGTAGCTTATAGGATTGTTGTTACAAGTCCCAGTTCAGTTTCTACTATTCTTAGTATGTTGCTAATTGAATCAGAACCTTGATATGATGTTGTTGAGTGGTATTGTGAACTGTTGTGGATGTCTCAAATCTTTTTCTGAGCATTTACAGCCGTTATGCTGTCCAATTTTCCCTAGAAATTCTAATGTCTTTGCATTGTGGTTGTGCTTTCAGATGGCCAACCGTCCTCAAAACCAAGTGGTTCGCCTGACCAGGTGCCTCGACGTGCCCGGTCATACTGCTATGTTAGTCCGGGTCATGATCGAGACAGGTTACCGTTGGTATCCTGAATACACTGTCGAAGAGCAGTTCCGCGACTTTAACCAAAGCCAGTATTTATGCACCGTTAGGATATTTCCTTCTTATCCTGGATCTACCGAGCCCCTTCACTGTTCCTATGGACTCGGGGTTATCGTTGAGATGGCTGTGCAGGATGCTGCCTATTCCATGATGACCATCATGCGAGTCCGGACTGGCCTGCTTCGGAACACCGACTTCCATTATATGCCAGCTTCACTTCCGGGAGCGCAAGGGTATCTTCAGGCCATCTATGCTGACTCCACTCAGGAGGACTCATTAACTCGTACCACTGCCGAGATGCTCGAAGATAAGGACCGAGAGAATCGGGCCTTGAGGTTGGAGCTTTTCAATACCCGTGCTGATCATTGGGCCACATTGACTCGGTTTGCACCTGCGGTGCAAGCTGGATGTATGGATACAAGGGATCTATATCCTGTGAGATCAGCTCTGCCAGACATGGTGGATTGGCGTGATGTGGGAGGCATCACCCCACCCCGTGGTCCCCGCAGGCCACCGTTTGTTGGTCCAAGACCTCATCCTAGCCCCTATGGTCCACAGGCTCCTCAGGACCGTCTGTTTCCGGATGGTCACGTTGAACTTCCAGGCTATGGAGGTGACTTCTATGAGGACTACTACGGAGCTGTCTGAGTTAGTAGTAATACCACTAGTATTGTAGTAGTTGTATCTCCACTGTCCTGCGTGACTTGTGGAATATGACTTGGCGTGTAATCGATTCCGGAGGTGTAGACAAATAATGTATAGGAGCTTGGAATGCCTCCGATGAGATGTAACGTCTTTCATCATAGTTGTACTGTAGCCTGGGCTTGTACTAAACTATGTATGATGTGTATGACCGTTGGTATATATATGGCAGTTTTATATTACCATGACATACGGATGAACATCTCTGCATTCCGTGTTATCCATTACATTCTGCACTTCCTTGCTAAGTTTGAGCCATCCTTGTCTAAACCGTTGTCTTGTTTTCTCCTAGGATGGTCAACACCCGCGGCAACCTTGCTGTCCCGGAGCAGGGGGAAGCCAGTGCAGCTAGAGGTGAAAATCTGCCTCACCCGCCTTCTCTGGCCGAAGTGATGCTAGAGGCGGAAAGAAACAAGCGTGAGACTAACCGCCTGCTGGAGCGGATTGAGCAGAACACTGCACGCCACCCGCGAAATGACTTGGTGTCAATCAATGACTTTATCAAGCTGTACCCACCAAAGTTCAACCATTCCGTCGAGCCCCTCGACGCGGATGACTGGCTTCGCAGCATCACCCACAAGCTACGTTCTACCAACGTAGCCGAAGCCGACAAGGTTACTTATGCTGCCTATCACCTCGAAGGCCCTGCTAGCCTTTGGTGGGAAAACTTCGAAGCTATGCGCCCGGTCGGTCAAATCACTACTTGGGCTGAATTCAGTGAGGCTTTCCGTGAGCATCACATTCCGGAAGGTCTCATGGATCGCAATAGGGAGGAGTTCTGCAACTTCACCCAAGGAAGACTGACTGTGGATGCTTACAGTCGTGAATTTGGGAATCTGGCACGTTATGCTCCTGAAGAGGTATCTACTGACGCTAAGAAGCAGGCAAGGTTCCGCAAGGGACTTAGCCCTGAGCTTCGCCGCGATCTCCGTCTGCACGAGTGCACATCCTTTCAGAAGTTGGTCAATAAAGCCATCAGTGCTGAGACAGGCCAGACTGATTATGACGCTTCACGCAAGCACTCCCGTGATTTTGGCTCTTCATCCGGCTCTGGGGCTCAGAAGCGCCGGGTGTGGATCCCAAGCACAGCACTGCCACCCAGGTTCATTCCGAGGCCATCCTTTGAGGCGCCTCGTCCCAACCAACAATTTGCACCGCCCAAGCCCTATGGTGGCCCTACTGCTAATGCTGCTCCACGCCCCAATGTGGTGACATGCTTCAAGTGTGGAGAGCCGGGTCACTATAGCCGAGAGTGTCCCCAGAACAACAACCCCAATCAAACTGGAATGTCTGTTGGCCGTGGTAAGCCAGCGGGGAAGACTTTCTACGCCAAGCCGGCCACCACTGCACGTGGCCATGTCAATTATGTTTCAGCCGAGGAGGCTCATGAGGATCCTAACGTCGTCCTTGGTACGCTCCTTGTTAACTGCCATCCAGCATCTGTTCTTTTCGATACTGGAGCATCTCATTCATTCATATCCGAGAACTATGCTCGATTGCATAACACGACATTCTGCGACATGCCCACTTCCATGGTAATTCAAACTCCGGGTTCCAAATGGCAAACTTCTAGAGTAAGCCATGGGAACGAAATTCTTGTCGATAGACTTGTCTTCCTTGCATCCTTAATAGCTCTCAAGTCCTCCGACATAAATATCATCTTGGGTATGGACTGGATGTCAGCTCATTATGCTAAGATCGATTGTGCCACTAGAACCGTTCAACTTACCCACCCCTCGGCAAGTTAATGTCTTAACTCGAGTGGCCAAGCGCCAACTTTACTCCCTAAATGCCAACCCCCTTCCAGACCTTGAAGATGTTCCGGTAGTCCGAGACTTTCCGGATGTCTTTCCAGAAGAACTGCCAGGTGTTCCACCTGACAGGGATGTCGAGTTTGTGATAGACCTTGTTCCAGGAACTGTTCCACTTTCTAGAAGACCTTACAAGATGGCACCCCTAGAACTAGCCGAGCTTAAGAACCAACTCGATGAGTCCTTGAACAAGGGTTTCATCCGTCCTAGTTCCTCTCCTTGGGCTTGCCCCGTCCTCTTCGTTAAGAAGAAGGATGGAACGGATCGAATGGTTGTGGATTACCGACCTGTCAACTTGGTCACCATCAAGAACAAATATCCGCTTCCCAGGATCAACGATCTGTATGATCAGCTCGCTGGATCCTCAGTCTTCTCCAAGATGGATTTGAGGCTGGGTTACCATCAAATCAAAATCAGAAACGGGGACATTCCCAAAATGGCCTTTGTTACTCGTTATGGCCAATACGAGTACACCGTCATGTCCTTCGGTTTAACCAATGCCCCGGCTACCTTCTCTCGGTTAATGAACTCGGTCTTCATGGAGTACTTGGATAAATTCATCGTAGTATACCTCGATGACATACTCATCTACTCCAAGAATGAAGAGGAACATGCCGTACATCTAAGGCTGGTATTGATGAAACTTCGAGAGCATCACCTTTATGCCAAATTCTCCAAGTGTGAATTTTGGTTGCCAGAAGTGACCTATCTAGGCCATGTAATCTCTGGTAAGGGTATTGCTGTCAATCCCGAGCGAGTTCAAGCCGTCCTTGATTGGACTCCACCTGAGACGATCAAGCAAGTTCGGAGCTTCCTTGGCTTAGCGAGCTATTGCCGCCGCTTCGTCGAAAATTTCTCCAAGGTTGCTAAACCTCTAACTGAACTCCTCAAGAAAGATAAAAAGTTCGAGTGGACTCCACAGTGCGAGATCAGTTTTCAAGAGCTGAAATGACGCCTGACATCTGCCCCCGTACTGGTACCACCAGACTTCTCCAAGGACTTTATTATCTATTGCGACACCTCGCGACAAGGACTAGGTTGCATACTCATGCGAAATAGTCAGGTAATTACCTATGCTTCACAGCAATTACACCCACATGAGGAAAATTATCCTACACATGATCTAGAGCTTGCAGCTGTAGTCCATGCACTTAAAACCTGGCGACATTACCTTCTCGGTAATCGTTGCGAGATCTTCACCGATCACCAAAGTTTGAAATATATCTTCACCCAACCAGATTAGAATCTCATGCAACGACGTTGGGTCGAGTTGATCTCGGACTACGACTTCGGAATAACTTACACCCCGGGCAAAGCCAATGTCATGGCTGATGCGCTAAGCCGTAAGTCCTATTGTAACAACCTGATGTTACAACAAAGTTAACCACTTCTCCATGAGGAATTTCGTAAGCTAAACCTTCACATTGTTCCTCGAGGATTCCTATCCACCCTGGTGGCGGAACCTACCCTTACGGATCAGATCATCAAGGCACAGAAGGTAGATCCGGGAATCTCCCGTATTAAGAGAAACATTAAGAAAGGAGTCGCAAATTGTTTCTCCATTGATGATCAAGGTGTCGTATACTTTGGGGATCGCCTAGTGGTTCCAAAGGCGCGAAACCTGAGGCGACTGATCCTTAAGGAAGCTCATGAATCCCCTCTCACCATTCATCCCGGTAGTACCAAAATGTATCAAGACCTACGCCAGAGGTTTTGGTGGACTAGGATGAAGAGAGAAATCGCTCAATACATTGCTAATTGCGACGTTTGTCGTCGTGTTAAAGCAGAGCATCAATGGCCTGCTGGCACCCTTCAACCTTTGGCTATTCCTGAATGGAAATGGGATAAAATCAGTATGGATTTCATCACTGGGTTTCCCAGGACCAAGAGAGGGAATAATGCCATCTTCGTTGTGATCGACCGACTTTCCAAAGTAGCCCACTTTCTACCTGTTTGTGAGAGTATCACCGCTAGCCAGCTAGCTGAGTTATACATCTCCCGAATAGTGTCTCTTCATGGTGTTCCATTGGAAATTAACTCAGACCGTGGGAGTCTCTTCACCTCTCGATTTTGGGAAAGTTTCCAAAATGCTATGGGAACTCGTCTCTCCTTTAGTACCGCCTTCCATCCCCAATCAAGTGGTCAAGTAGAGCGAGTCAATCAAATTCTAGAAGATATGCTCCGAGCTTCTGTTATCTCGTTCGGAATGAGTTGGGAGAAATGCCTTCCATTCGCGGAGTTTGCTTATAACAATAGTTATCAAGCTAGCTTGGGCAAAGCTCCTTTCGAAGTTCTTTATGGACGAAAATGCCGAACGCCTCTTAACTTGTCAGAAACCGGGGAAAGACAACTCTTTGGCCCGGATATGATTCAGGAAGCAGAAGAGCAGGTTCGCATTATTCGTGAGAAATTGAAAACAGCCCAAACTCGTCAAAAGAGTCAATATGATCGTAAACATAAGCCTATGACTTATGAAGTCAACGAGAAGGCTTACCTTCGGGTTACCCCGTTAAAGGGAACCCATCGTTTCGGTATCAAAGGCAAATTGGCTCCTCGTTACATTGGACCCTTTCGCATTCTTGCTAAACGAGGAGAAGTTGCCTACCAATTGGAACTACCTCTGCATCTTTCCAGAGTTCACGATGTCTTCCACGTTTCACAACTCAGGCGTTGCTTCGCGGATCCTATCCGTGGAGTGGACCACGAAACGCTTGATCTACAAGATAACCTCTCTTATCGGGAATATCCCGTTCGCATCCTTGATCAAGCCGAGCGTACCACTCGACGTCATAATATCAAGTTTCTCAAGGTTCAATGGTCACATCATTCCGAGGAAGAAGCCACTTGGGAAAGGGAGGATCGTCTTCGACTCGAGTACCCCACCTTCTTCCCAGAGGATCCTAAATCTCGAGACGAGATTCTTTTGAGTGGGGGTGAGTTGTCACGCCCTAGCTAGTCCATGCATTAGAGTGTGCATCATGTTTATTTTTCATCAGAAACTTGAAATGGGGAAGGCAGAACCCCCAGCACCCCTCTTGAAATCAACTAGGGTTTACTAAAAATAATTTCAATGAACCTGAAATGCCCTTCTAAAATGTTCACCCTCTTTGCCTTGGGTTAGAACCTCTCGCAAAATAGGTGCACAATTTTCTAGGTCAACAAAAGGTCACTGGATTAAATCATATGTATGTTGCCTTTGGACATTTAAATGGTAATAAATATTTTAAATGTTCAAATAATTCTGGAATTAAGTCAGGGCTGTTAGGAATAATCCCAACAGAGCCCACAATTATTTTCAGGATTTTAGAAAGTGCCTAGGTATTTTAAATAAAGCCCTAAAGCTACAGAAAAAAATAGAAAAGAAAACAAAAAAAACAGAAAAACTTACCTGGCGCCACCTACCAGGCCCACCTGCCGGCCCAGCCCAGCCACCCCGCCAGCGAGCAGCTTGGCTTGGCCAAGCAGGCAGGTGCTCGACGGCGAGCACCGCATGCGCGCCACACAGCTGCCGCCGCCTCGCCGCTCCCCTCGTCGACCTGTCGACGTGGGACGAACTCCCTTGCATCCCCCGACCTCGCAGACACCGCACTTTCCCCCTGGTCCCTCTCCATCGCTCTTCCTCCGCCATGGCCGACGCTGCCGTGCTCGCGCCACCGTGAAACCGCGTCCACCGTCGTCCCCGTGTTGCACCACCATGTCCATCCTCTCCGCCATCGTCGACTCCGTCGAGCAGCTGAGCCCCGAGCGCTCACACGCTCTGCAACGTCTTCTTCGACCTCATCTTCACCGAGCATCGCCGGAGATCCCTTTTGACGTCGCCGCCGCATCGACTCGTCCCCGACCGCGCCGTCTGCCTCTACGTGATCGCCGTGAGCTGCTGCACCTCCCCATCCTCCCCGTTCTTCTTCTCGTGCACCACAACGAGCACATGAAGCTCACCCGCACGAGCCGCCGTGGAGCTTGTCGCCGACGTGTCTCCGGCCAAACACCGGCCACGCCACCTAGTCTAACTACTTAATTCCATCCCTAGGGGCACAACGCACCTCACCACACGCCTCGCCGTGCCCTGTAGCCTCGGGCTCACTTTCACCCGACTCCGGCGACCGCAAGGCTCGTCGCCGGCCACCCCGAGCCCAACCACCACCACCAAATGCCGCGGTTCGTTCCCAGCTACCCGTAGCTGCTCTCCGCGCATCAATTGGTGCCCTGTGGGCGATTTCCGCAGCACGCCACCGCGTCTGGCATCGCCGGCGGCTAAACGCCGACAGGTTTTGACCCGCTGACCGGCGAAGTTGACCTGCTGACGTGGGTTGACCTCCCCCCTCTCTCTCACCGACATGCGGGCCCCGCCCGACTAATTACTCTGTTAGTGCTAACAAAATAGGTTAGTTAATTAGTATAGTCACTGACTAGTGGGCCCTGCCAGTCAATTAGGCTAACTAAACGTAGTTAGTGCACAAAGACACTGACCAGTGGACCCCACCAGTCAGGTTTGACCTGGACTGGCGCCTTTGACCTGCTGACGTCACCCTGATGCGTTGCTGACGCAGTAATTGATTTTCTAGATTTATTCTTATTCAGGAAATTCCAGAAAATAGTCCAAACTTCAAAAATTCATAGAAATTCAACCATAGCTCCAAATGAGATAAATTATATATGAAAAATTATCAGAAAAATTCAATCTATCCATCTGTAATGGT
>NC_053022.1:114764484-114794716 GCF_003073215.2 Triticum urartu
AATTGCCTACCAAAGATGGAAATACCTAGATCTATCCTTGCTATTTATGCCTAGCTAGGGGCGTTAAACGATAGCGCTTGTTGGGAGGCAACCCAATTTTATTTTTATTCCTTGCTTTTTGCTCCTGTTTAGTAATAAATAATTTATCTAGCCTCTGTTTTGGTTGTCTTTTTTGTGTTTAATTAGTGTTTGTGCCAAGTAGAACCATTGGGAAGACTTGGGGAAAGTCTTTTTAATCTTGCTGTAGAAAACAGAAACTTTAGCACTCACGAGAATTGCTGCCATTTTTATTTGGAAAGTGTTATTTAGTTAATTATTTTTTCAGATGATTAATAGATAAATTTCGCACGTCCAGAAATTTATTTTAGAATTTTTGGGGTTCCATATTTTGCGTTAGCTACAGATTACTACAGACTATTCTGTTTTTGACAGATTCTGTTTTTCGTGTGTTGTTTGCTTATTTTGATGAATCTATGGCTAGTAAAATAGTTTATAAACCATAGAGAAGTTGGAATAAATTAGGTTTAACACCAATATAAATAAATAATGAGTTCATTACAGTACCTTGAAGTTGTGTTTTGTTTTCTTTCGCTAACGGAGCTCACGAGATTTTCTACTTTAAGTTTGTGTTGTGAAGTTTTCAAGTTTTGGGTGAAAGATTTGATGGATTATGGAACAAGGAGTGGCAAGAGCCTAAGCTTGGGGATGCCCATGGCACCCCAAGATAATCTAAGGACACCTAAAAGCCAAAGCTTGGGGATGCCCCGGAAGGCATCCCCTCTTTCGTCTACTTCCATCGGTAACTTTACTTGGAGCTATATTTTTATTCACCACATGATATGTGTTTTGCTTGGAGCATCTTGTATGATTTGAGTCTTTGCTTTTTAGTTTGACACAATCATCCTTGCTGTACACATCTTTTGAGAGAGACACACATGATTTGGAAATTATTAGAATACTCTATGTGCTTCACTTATATCTTTTGAGTTATATAATTTTTGCTCTAGTACTTCACTTATATCTTGTAGAGCACGGTGGTGGTTTTGTTTTATAGAAACTATTATTCTCTCATGCTTCACTTAGATTATTTTGAGAGTCTTAAAATAGCATGGTAATTTACTTAAATAATCCTAATATTCTAGGTATTCAAGACTAGTAAAAACTTTTTTATGAGTGTGTTGAATACCAAGAGAAGTTTGATGCTTGATTATTGTTTTGACACATGGAGGTAGTGGTATCAAAGTTGTGCTAGTTGAGTAGATGTGAATTTGAAAAATACTTGTGTTGAAGTTTGCAAGTCCCGTAGCATGCACGTATGGTAAACGTTATGTAACAAATTTGAAACATGAGGTGTTCTTTGATTGTCTTCCTTATGAGTGGCGGTCGGTGACGAGCGATGGTCTTTTCCTACCAATCTATCCCCCTAGGAGCATGTGCGTAGTGCTTGGTTTTTGATGACTTGTAGATTTTTGCAATAAGTATGTGATTTCTTTATGACTAATTTTGAGTCCATGGATTATACGCACTCTCACCTTTCCATCATTGCTAGCCTCTTCGGTACCGTGCATTGCCCTTTCTCACATTGAGAGTTGGTGCAAACTTTGCCAGTGCATCCAAACCGCATGATATGATACACTCTTTCACACATAAACCTCCTTATATCTTCCTCAAAACAGCCACCATACCTACCTATTATGGCATTTCCATAGCCATTCCGAGATATATTGCCATGCAACTTTCCACCGTTCCATTTATCATGACATGTTCATCATTGTCATATTGCTTTGCATGATCATGTAGTTGACATAGATTTGTGGCAAAGCCACCATTAATAATCGTTTCATACATGTCACTCTTGGTTCATTGCATATCCCGGTACACCGCTGGAGGCATTCATATAGAGTCATACTTTGTTCTAGTATCGAGTTGTAATCATTGAGTTGTAAATAAATAGAAGTGTGATGATCATAAAAAATGAGAGAAAAAGAGAGAAGGGACAATGTTACTATCCTTTTTACCACACTTGTGCTTCAAAGTAGCACCATAATCTTCATGATAGAGAGTCTTTTCTTTTGTGACTTTCATATACTAGTGGGAACTTTTCATTGTAGAACTTGGCTTGTATATTCCAACAATGGGCTTCCTCAAATGCCCTAGGTCTTTGTGAGCAAGCAAGTTGGATGCACACCCACTTAGTTTCTTTTGTTGAGCTTTCATATATTTATAGCTCTAGTGCATCCGTTGCATGGCAATCCCTACTCCTTGCATTAACATCAATTGATGGGCATCTCCATAGCTCATTGATTAGCCTTGTTGATGTGAGACTTTCTCCTTTTTTTGTCTTCTCCACATAACCCCCATCATTATATTCTATTCCACCCATAGTGCGATATACATGGCTCACGCTCATGTATTGCGTGAAGGTTGAAAAAGTTTGAGATTACTAAAGTATGAAACAATTGCTTGGCTTGTCATCGGGGTTGTGCATGATGAGGGCATTCTTGTGTGACGAAAATGGAGCATGACTAAACTATATGATTTTGTAGGGATGAACTTTCTTTGGCCATGTTATTTTGAGAGGACATAATTGCTTAGTTAGTATGCTTGAAGTATTATTATTTTTATGTAAATATTGAACTTTTATCTTGAATCTTTCGGATCTGAATATTCATACCACAATTAAGAAGAATTACATTGAAATTATGCCAAGTAGCATTCCACATCAAAAATTCTGTTTTTATCATTTACCTACTCGAGGACGAGCAGGAATTAAGCTTAGGGATGCTTGATACGTCTCCAACGTATCTATAATTTTTGATTGTTCCATGCTATATTATATTCTGTTTTGGACATTATTGGGCTTTATTATACACTTTTATATTATTTTTGGGACTAACCTATTAACCGGAGGCCCAACCCAGAATTGCTAATTTTTGCCTATTTTAGTGTTTCGCAGAAAAATAATATCAAACGGAGTCCAAACGGAATGAAACCTTCGGGAACGTGATTTTCGGAACGAACGTGATCCAGAGGACTTGCACCCTACGCCAAGACATCAACCAGGACGCCACGAGGTAGGGGGCGCGCCTACCCCCCTGGGCGCGCCCTCCACCCTCGTGGGGCCCCTGTTGCTCCACCGATGTACTCCTTCCTCCTATATATACCTACGTACCCCCAAACTACCAGATACGGAGCCAAAACCCTAATTCCACCGCCGTAACTTTTTGTATCCACGAGATCCCATCTTGGGGCCTTTTCCGGAGCTCCGCCGGAGGGGGCATCGATCACGGAGGGCTTCTACATCAACACCATAGCCTCTCCGATGAAGTGTGAGTAGTTTACCTCAGACCTTCGGGTCCACAGTTATTAGCTAGATGGCTTCTTCTCTCTTTTTGGATCTCAATACAAAGTTCTCCCCATCTCTTGTGGAGATCTATTCGATGTAATCTTCTTTTGCGGTGTGTTTATTGAGACCCATGAATTGTGGGTTTATGATCAAGTTTATCTATGAACAATATTTGAATCTTCTCTGAATTCTTTTATGTATGATTGGTTATCTTGGCAAGTCTCTTTGAATTATCAGTTTGGTTTGGCCTACTAGATTGATCTTTCTTGCAATGGGAGAAGTGCTTAGCTTTGGGTTCAATCTTGCGGTGTCCTTTCCCAGTGACAGTAGGAGCATCAAGGCACGTATTGTATTGTTGCCATCGAGGATAACAAGATGGGGTTTACATCATATTGCATGAGTTTATCCCTCTACATCATGTCATCTTACTTAAAGCGTTACTCAGTTCTTATGAACTTAATACTCTAGATGCATGCTGGATAGCGGTCGATGTGTGGAGTAATAGTAGTAGATGCAGGCAGGAGTCGGTCTACTTTTCTTGGACATGATACCTATATACATGATCATACCTAGATATTCTCATAACTATGCTCAATTCTGTCAATTGCTCAACAGTAATTTGTTTACCCACCGTGATTACTTGTGCTCTTGAGAGAAGCCACTAGTGAAACCTATGGCCCCCGGGTCTATCTTCCATCATATTAATAGTCCAATACTTAGTTATTTCTTTTGCCATTTATTTTACTTTGCATCTTAATCATAAAAATACCAAAAATATTATCTTATCATATCTATCAGATCTCACTCTCGTAAGTGACCGTGTAGGGATTGACAACCCCTTATCGCGTTGGTTGCGAGGATTTATTTGTTTGTGTAGGTGCGAGGGACTCGTGCGTGGCCTCCTACTGGAATGATACCTTGGTTCTCAAAAACTGAGGGAAATACTTACGCTACTTTGCTGCATCACCCTTTCCTCTTCAAGGGAAAACCAACGCAAGTGCTCAACAGGTAGCACACCGGAGGGAGCCGGATTGCTGGAGCGGGCGGTTGTTTCCCCCGAGGGAGGATCCAGCCCCTGGCCTCATTTTCCCTATAAAAGGGACGTGGGCGGGAGTGCAGGCTCACACCTATCTCCTCCTTCTTTCTTCTGGTGTCGCTTCTTCATCATGGTGAGGGGAAGAGGACGCAGTGGTACTCTAGTAGTGGCGACGAGGGCTTTTGCTCGATAGCGCCTTCCTCCTCCTATTGCGGATGCGGAGGCGGAGCCCGTCGTGAGGGGAGTCGGAAGAGGACGGGGACGTGGTCGCTGCGGCGTCCAAGGTCGAGGAGGACATGGCGGTGTAATGATCGCACCTCCCCCGGCCGTCCTGGGACTGAACGAAGGTCATGTCGGAGATCAGCCGCTGGAGTTCATCGTCAAGCTGTGAGGTCCTCCACGCTCCCTACTCCATTTGCAAAAGTGAGGGAGGTCGAGCAACCACCAGGGCTGAGGCTCCACATGAGGGGTTGCTCTAATGGCAGCATGCGGGCGGACGTGGAGTTCCCCGCTCCGCATGTCATGCTTCTATGGCGCGGTTGGAAGAATTTTGCTCGGGCCCATAGCTTGGCCGCTGGGCACGTCCTCCATTTTAAGTTAATGGAGGCCACCCTGCTCTCCGTCAAAGTCTTTGGATGCTCGGGTGCTCGCTTAGGGTGCTGCGCGGAGAGCTCGACCGATGACGTAAGTTCCTCCTCGAGCGATAGCGATGAGGAGGACAGTGACGGCGATGACGACGGCACCAACCGGGAGGATGATGACTCCGACTCCGGCTGAACACCAGTCGTACAGTGATGAGGACATCAATACTATTGTTACACCCACAGCCCCTACTCATACATATACTGGACCAATTCCTAGAGCTCGCGCATGCCAATTAAATTATCAGGTACTTCCGTTTCTTCATAATGATTCTAATATTCATGAGAATATGATGCTGCCTAAATTGGATACATGTGTTTTGCTTACAAATGAAGGGCCTGGCATGGATAAGAGGGATGAACACTGGAGCAAGACCAAGCATGGAGATGATGGCATGCGCAAGGGGAACAAGAATGGAGTTACAAGTGATGATTTCAGGACTTTGAAGCCACCATGAGTGCATGAAGCCTTGGATGAAATATACAAGATGCAACTTCATAAATTTCATCCAGAGGCTATTCCAGGTGTTGCGTCACCTTATTATTTGGTCAGACCCATGTAATTTTGAAATACTTAAGTGTAGGCTGTTTTTAGAGTCCGTATGTGTGGGGAAACAAGAGTTAGGGTTGGTTTCGGACCCCTCCTCCAAAGGGCCACGAAATTCCCCCCTCTTCCTCCATATATACAGCCCTTAGGGCGTCGTTTAGACTTGGTTTTGTTTAGATTAAAAGTTCGCCATAGCTGCAACTTCGCGTACTTCGTTTGTGTTCAACGACCAGACCAAGGCGTCACAGAACCCCACTTGATCAATAAAGCTTTCCTCTTTTTCGCAATATCCAGATTGCAATTTCAGTTTCTTGCTTGTTCTTCGTTTGCTTGCAGGAAATAGACCCTCGTGGTCAGGTTGATCGTGCTCCGGCGTGGTCAATAACCTCTCGGAGTTGGTTTAGCGATTGCTAAGGCGCGACGCGCACGTTCGTAGTCGGATCGTCAAAGTCTACTCCACCATACGATAGCCACCATCTCATCGAAAGATGACACCTTGCCTCTATCAAGTGGTATCAGATTTCCAGGTTGCTCGGTGAGATTTTACAATTTTTCGTAGTTTAGATCGAGTCTATTCTTCATACCTATAGTCCACGAAAAAGCCAAAAAAATAGGGTTAGTTCCTATATCCGAACCAATCTGAGCCATAATCTTTTTAGAGTTTTGCTTTGTGAATTTGTGCATCGATCGTGTCGAGTTGCTGGTCTTAGCGTCTAGATTCTTTAGAGTTTCGAGTTCTGGTCACAGGTTGTCATGTCGCCGCCGCACCATCTTCATCATTGCCATATACCACCACCCCACCACATACATCACAGCTGCTATACCACCACCCCCACCATATCAATCGCCGCTGCCATATACAACCACCAATCCAGTCCACATATACCATCGCCATATTCAACCACCAATCCGAGTCCACATATACCATCGCCATATACCACCACCAATCCGAGTCCACATATACCATCGCCATATACAACCACCAGTCCGAGTTCCACCAGATTCATCTCCGCCACCAGTCCTAGTCCGAGTCCAGTATTTGTTGCTTTGTTTTGTTTCCAGATCACGCCATACTCCGAGTCGTGACAGAGTAGGATCTGAACTTCGTGCTACCCGCATATAAATAGTTCTTTTTAAAAAACTAAGTCTGGAAAATTCTGGCTAGGCAGTTTTTAGACCATTTGTAGACTTTTTAGAAAAAAATTGTTGCGGAGCAAGAAAAAGAGGGAAAAAAGTGAAAAAGGAGAGAAAACAAAGAGTTCAGAGTGTGCTCCTCCCTTGTTTACGTGCGCGCCGTGATTCTTTAGTATCTAGGCTCGCGTCTCTAGCATGGTCTAGCCTAGGACCAGCACAATACCGTCGTTGAGCGTTTATTCAATTTGTGCATCTCCGTATGGATTATTGCTGACCCTTTTTGCTACCATATCATACGCCTTCCTAGCTCCACATACATCTACGTCATGCGTTTCATTCTCCCTAGTAATCACTCTATCCAAGCTTTGAGAGTTTTGACTACAACGGTTGCCAATCACCACCTGCTGTTTGGCAAGAACTGGTAAGAATTTGAGATTCGCTTGACGGATTTGTGACACACCACCACCACTTCGTAGTAGTCTGTAGGATCATATTCTTGTGTGTTTCTATTGCTGCTAACCATGGCAGGATCACAAGCCGATGAGACTGATTGGGAGAACATGACGAACAAATAGCTACATGGTAAATTTCAGCAAATGATGAGTGGACAGGTGCAAGATGTGCTAAACAGATTTGAAGAGGCCATGGAGAAGATAGATGGCATGAGAAGACATTCGAAACAAAGCTCGATAACAAGTTTAATGAATTGCTTGCGCGTCTTCCACCACCACCGCTGCACCTGTCGCACCTCTACAACAACAACAACAGTCGCCTTCCAAATCAAGTGGGACGAGCACTACGTGTTCCCCTTGAGCCTGGACAAAATGTGTGCTCTACTTGTTGATGCTTCTGTAGCTCCTGCTGCTCACTGCAGAGGTGGAGGACTATTACGAGGGTGAGGTTGATCAAAATCAAAACTACGTGCAACCACCAGCACCACCACCAGCAGGTCGACCTCAGGCATATAATCGCAACGGTAGGGCTGCAGCACCACCTCAGGTACGAGATCATGACCATCTTCCTAAATTAAAATTGAATATCCCACCATTCGAGGGTAGATATGTTCCTGATATATATCTTACTTGGGAGTTAGAAACTGAACAACGTTTTACATGTTTACAATATCCTGAGGAGAACGTGTTCCTGCTGCTGTTTGTGCTTTCACTAGTTTTGCATGTGTTTGGTGGTCTGAACATTGTAGATTATATCCTATTCCGCTACTTGGGCTGCTTTGAAAACTGCTATGCGTACTCGTTGGGTTCCACCATATTATCAACGTGAATTACTTCAAAAATTGCAGCGCTTAAGACAGGGAAAAAATTCTGTAGAAGAATATTATCAGGAATTACAAACTGGATTAGATGTGGTATTGTTGAGGAGAATGAAGCTATGCTTGCATGTTTTATGGGTGGATTAAATAGAGAGATTCAGACCATTCTATGAGTATAAGGAGTATAATAATATCACTCGTTTATTCCATCTTGCTTGCAAAGCTGAACGTGAAGTGCAGGATCGACACGCATTGGCGCGAACTAACTTTTCCAGGTCGACCTTCATCATGGACACCGCGTGCATCCTCTACTTCCACACGTTCTGCTACACCATGATAGAGGCAAAAGGTGTCCCATCTTTCGATGAGATGGTGGCTATCGTTTATGGTGGAGTAGACTTTGACAATCCGACTACGAACGTGTCAGCATGTCGCGCCTTAGCAATCGCTAAACCAACTCCAAGAGGTTATGACCACGCCAGAGCACGATAAACCTGACCACGAGGGTCTGTTTCCTGGAGCAAATGAAGAACAAGCATGAAACAGAGATTGCAATCTGGATATTGCAAATATAAGATGAAAGCTTTATTGATCAAGGTTGGGTTCTGTGACGCCTTGGTCTCGTCGTTGAACACAAACAAAGTACACGAAGTAGAAGCAATGGCGAACTTTTAATCTAAACAAAACCCCCAAAGTCTAAACGATGCCCTAAGGGTTGTATATATGGAGAGAGGGGGAATTTCGTGGCCCTTGGAGGAGGGGTCTGAAACTAACCCTAACTCTTGTTTCCCCGCACATACGGACTCTAAAAACTTCCTATAATCAACTATTTTGAAATTACATAGGCCTGGCCCAAAAATAAGGTGACGCAACACCTAGAAATAGCCTCTGGATGAAATTTATGAAGTGGCATCTTGTATATTTCGTCCAACGCTTCATGCACTCATTATGGTGGCTTCAAAGTCCTGGAATCATCACTTGTAACTCCGTTCTTGTTCCCCTTGTGCATGCCATCATCTCAATGCTTGAACTTGCTCCAAGGTTCAACTTTCTTGCCCAAGCTAGGCCCTTCATTTGTAAGAGAAACAAATGTATCCAATTTAGGCAGCATCATATTCTCATGAACATTAGAATCCTTACCAGGAAACGGAAGTACCTGATAATTCAATTGGCGTGCGCGAGCTCTAGTAATTAGCCCAGTATGTATAGTAGCAGGGGTTGTGGGTGTAACAATGGTATTGATGTCCTCATGATCCTCCCCTTCTTGAAATGAAGTCTTCCTCGACGAAAGCTCATCTTCCTCACCAAATAAGGCATCAAATCTGCAATGTTAAAATTGGGACTAACCCCAAAATCTGCAGGCAGCTCAAGTTCATATGCATTATCATTTATTTTCTCTAACACCTTAAAAGGACCATCAGCACGTGGCATTATCTTTGATTTGCACAAATTAGGAAATCTATCCTTACGCAAATGTAACCAAACAAGATCTCTAGGTGCAAACACAACATGTTTTCTACCCTTATCTCCAGCAAGTTTATATTTAGCATTCATATGCTCAATGTTTTCCTTAGTTAACTCATGTATTTTTAAAATCAATTCAGCACGTTCTTTAGCATCAAAATTAACCTTCTCCGAAGATGGAAGAGGCAACAAATCAATAGGTGCACGAGGTTGGAAACCATACACAATTTCGAAAGGGCACATCTTAGTATTAGAATGCAATGAACGATTATAAGCAAATTCAATATGAGGCAAGCATTCTTCCCACATTTTCTTATTATTCTTCAAAACATCCCTAAGCATAGTAGACAATGTTCTATTGACTACTTCAGTTTGTCCATCAGTTTGAGGGTGACAAGTAGTACTAAAAAGCAGTTTAGTCCCCAACTTAGCCCATAAACAACTCCAATAGTGGCTAAGAAATTTAGTATCACGATCTGAAACAATAGTATTTGGCACACCATGCAAGCGACAAGTGAATAATTTCATGAAACAACAAATCAGCAACATTAACAACATCATCGCTTTTATGACATGGTATAAAGTGTGCCATTTTCGAGAACCTATCCACGACAACAAATATGCTATCCCTCCCCTTCTTTGTTCGA
This sequence comes from Triticum urartu, assembly GCF_003073215.2. Taxonomy (NCBI): domain Eukaryota; kingdom Viridiplantae; phylum Streptophyta; class Magnoliopsida; order Poales; family Poaceae; genus Triticum; species Triticum urartu. The sequence continues at coordinate 114,774,570 of NC_053022.1, forward strand.
GGTAAACCTAAAACAAAGTCCATAGATATATCCTCCCAAGGAACACTAGGTACAGGAAAAGGCATATATAAACCATGAGGATTGAGTCGTGACTTAGCTTTTTGACATGTAGTGCAGCGAGCAACAAAACACTCAACATCCCATCTCATCTTTGGCCAAAAGAAGTGTGTAGCAAGTACGTCCTCCGCCTTCTTCATGCCAAAGTGTCCCATTAGTCCTCCTCCATGCGCCTCCTGCAATAACAAAAGACGAACGGAGCTAGCTGGAATGCATAGCTTGTTAGCACGGAACAAAAATCCATCATTAATGAAGAACTTGTTCCACGTTCTTCCTTCTTTACAATTCTGCATTGCATCTTTAGAATCAGCGTCATGCACATATTGACCTTTCATAGTCTCCAAACCAAATATTTTGAAGTCAAGTTGTGAAAGCATAGTATAGCGACGAGACAATGCATCTGCAATAACATTTTCTTTACCCCTCTTGTGTTTAATAACATAAGGGAAAGTCTCAATGAATTCAACCCATTTAGCATGTCTACGATTCAGTTTAGCTTGACTTTTAATATGTTTCAAAGATTCATGATCGAAATGTATAACAAATTCTTTGGGCCGTAAATAATGTTGCCATGTCTCCAAAGTCTGAACAAGAGCATATAATTATTTATCCTAAGTAGAATAGTTCATACTAGGCCCACTCAATTTTTCAAAAAGTATGCAACAGGTTTGCCATCTTGTAATAACACACCTCCTAATCCAATTCCACTAGCATCACATTCAAGGTCAAAAGTCTTATTCAAATCAGGAAGTTGGAGTAAAGGAGCATGTGTCAACTTATCTTTCAATACCGTGAAGGCTTCTTCCTGTGCGGTACCCCAAACAAAAGGCACATCCTTCTTTGTAAGCTCATTGAGAGGTGCAGCAATGGTGCTGAAATCGCTTACAAAACGCTTATAGAATCCAGCGAGGCCAGGAGAACTCCTCACTTGTGTGACCATTTTAGGCTGCGGCCAACTCTCAATAGCTTCAATCTTGGCTTTATCAACTTCAATTCCCTGTGGAGTAACAACATAGCAAAGAAAACATACTCGGTCGGTGCAAAAGGTGCACTTCCCAAGGTTACCAAACAAACGTGCATCCCGTAGAGCAATAAAAACAACACGTAAATGTTCCAAATGTTTTTACAAAGATTTGCTATAAATCAGTATATCATGAAAATAGACTACCACAAATAGTCCAATGGAAGCACGTAAAACTCCGTTCATTAGTCTCATGAAAGTACTAGGTGCATTAGTTAACCCAAAAGGCATGACTAACCACTCATATAATCCAAACTTAGTTTTAAATGTTGTTTTCCATTCATCTCCCAATTTCATACGAATTTGATGGTATCCAGTACGCAAATCAACTTTGGAGAATATTGTAGAGCCACTCAATTCATCAAGCATATCATCTAGCCTAGGAATAGGATGACGATAATGAATAGTAATATTATTAATGCCTCTACAATCTACATAGATACGCGATGTACCATCCTGTTTAGGTACTAGTATAATAGGAACAACACAAGGACTAAGAGATTCACGTATATAACCTTTTTCAAGCAGCTCCTGTACTTGACGCATAATCTCCTTCGTCTCCTCTGGATTGGTATAGTATGGTGCATGGTTGGGTAGCGATGCACCGGGAATTAAGTCAATTTGATGCTCAATCCCTCGAATAGGTGGTGAGGGAGTCCTGGATTAGGGGGTCTCCAGACAGCCGGACTATATCCTTTGGCCGGACTGTTGGGCTTTGAAGATACAAGATTGAAGACTTCCTCCCGTGTCCGGATGGGACTCTCTTTGGCGTGGAAGGCAAGCTAGGCAATACGGATATGTAGATCTCCTCCCTTGTAACCGACTCTGTGTAACCCTAGCCCCCTCCGATGTCTATATAAACCGGAGGGTTTAGTCCGTAGGACAACATACAATCATACCATAGGCTAGCTTCTAGGGTTTAGCCTCTACGATCTAGTGGTAGATCAACTCTTGTAATACTCATATCATCAAGAACAATCAAGCAGGACGTTGGGTATTACCTCCATCAAGAGGGCCCGAACCTGGGTAAACATCGTGTCCCCTGCCTCCAGTTACCATCCGCCTTAGACGCACAGTTCGGGACCCCCTACCCGAGATCCGCCGGTTTTGACACCGACATTGGTGCTTTCATTGAGAGTTCCATTGTGTCGTCACCGTAAGGCTTGATGGCTCTTTCGATCATCGGTAGCGATGCGGTCCAGGTGAGGTTTTCCTCCCCGGACAGATCTTTGTATTCGGTGGCCTCGCACTGCGGGCCCATTCACTTGGACATTTGGAGCAGATCGAGAGCTACGCCCCTGGCCATCAGGTCAGATTTGGAAACTTAAACCACACTGCCGACATCTGCGGAGACTTGATCTTCGACGGATTCGAGCCCGTGTCAGGTGCGCCGCACAGTCACGACGAGCACGACGTAACTCTCCAATCGGATAGTGTTCGGGAGATCGCGTCTGCAACTACTCCGGCTTTCAATCCGGAGCAAATTGCGCCATCCAAGGATGGAGAGATAGACCCCACCATGGAGGCCGCACTCTCAGTGGCGATGGAGCCGAATACTAACTTCACCCCTTACGAGAGCCGTGTCGCCGAACCACTGGATTCATCTCCGACCACGGACTCTGAGCCGCCTGCATCCGTGCCTATCGAATCCGACTGAGCGCCGATCATGGAGTTCACCTCCGAGGATATCTTTCAGCACTCGCCTTTCAGCGATGTGCTAAATTCATTAAGGTATCTCTCCTTGTCAGGAGAACCTTGGCCAAACTATGTCCGGCTAGAATGGGATGCGGACGACGAAAAAATTCACTGCCCACCCACCACCCACTTAGTAGCCAATGTCGACGACTTAACCGACATGCTCAACTTCGACTCCGAAGACATCGACGGCATGGACGAAGATGCAGGAGACGAACAGGAACCAGTGCCCACAGGGCGCCGGACAGCCACTTCATCCCCAAGACATATACATGGTGGATACACCCAAAGAAGGCAATGGCGAAGAGACAGCGGAGGGTGGCCCCTCCAAGAAGCAACCCAAGCACCGACGTCAGCAGCGCCGCTCTAAGTCCCGCCATAGCAAAAACAGCGATAACAGCGCAAGAGAAAATAACACTCCAGTCGAATCTAGAGGAAACAACGACCACATTGCCCGGCGGCAGAGCATGATGAAGCTGCAAGCGGCGAACCTAGTACGGATCCGACGTCCGAACACGGCGACGCTGAGGTTAAACCTCATCAAACCCCCTCTTGGGAGGAAAACAGTCTGGACGAAGATGCAAACATCATCCCGGAAACGCACTTGGAGCAAGAGAACCTCCGCAGAAGGCTTATTGCCACAGCGAGGAGTCTGAAGAAGCAGAAGTAAAGGCTTAAGGCCGCACAAAATACGCTCAACAGCAGGTGGAACAAAGTGCTCGACAACGAAGAAAAGTATGGTAGAAGTTACCACACAAAGAGCTATCTGAAGCGCATGCTACTACCTGAATTCGATGATGAGGCCTTAGAGCCCACACAGCCGAAAAATGAAACGGCCAACCGGCCGGATCCACCACCTTGTGACCGCGATAGAGCAGCTAACAAAGTCACACATAAGTCAACACATGATCTACGTGAGTACTTGCGCCAAAAATCCGGTATGACCAGATCCATTTATGGATCTAGGAAGCGCGCTCCGGCACAAAATCAAAACCGAATACTACAACCATCCGAATGCCATGGCACATCCCAATACAGGGGTGCCGCACACCCCCTATGTTTCACCGATGAGGTGCTGGACCACGAATTCCCAGAAGGATTCAAACCAGTGAACATAGAGGCGTACGACGGGACCACAGACCCTAGGGTCTGGATTGAGGACTTTATCCTCCATATCCATATGACTCGCTGAGATGATCTCCATGCCATCAAATACTTGCCCCTCAAGCTTAAAGGACCAGCTTGGCACTGGCTGAAAAGCCTCCCCAAAAACTCAATTGGAAGTTGGGAGGAGCTCGAGGACGCTTTTCGGGCTAATTTTCAAGGGACCTATGTCCGACCTCCGGATGCAGACGATTTAAGCCATATAATTCAACAGCCCGGAGAGTCCGCCCGAAAGTTTTGGAACAGGTTTCTCACTAAGAAGAACCAAATCATTGACTGTCCGGACGCCGAAGCCTTAGCAGCTTTCAAACACAGCGTCCGAGATGAATGGCTTGCCAGACACCTTGGCCAAGAAAAACCAAGAACAATGGCAGCCCTAAAAATCCTCATGACCCCCTTTTGCACGGGCGAAGATAGCTGGATAGCCCGCAGTAGCACTAGTGACCCAAGCACATATGAAGTCAGGGATGGCAATGGAAAACCATGACGCAATAAAAACAAGCGTCGAAATAAAGAAGACAGCCTAGATAATACGGCGGTAAACGCCGGATTCAGGGGCTCTCGACCAGGTCAGCGGAAAAAGCCTTTCAAAGGCAGCAGAGATGGACCGTCTGGCCTAAACAGGATTCTTGACAAACTATGTCAGATTCATGGAACCCCCGATAAACCTGCAAATCACACCCACAGGGAATGTTGGGTCTTCAAGCAAGCCGGTAAGCTAAACGCCGAACATAAAAGGGGGGAGACACCAAGCGAAGACGAGGACGAACCTTGCCAGCAAAGCACTGGAGGACAGAAAAAATTCCCACCGGAGGTTAGGACAGTAAACATGATCCATGTGACGAAGAGGAGAAGCAAACATGCACTCTAACACACACGCGCCATAGAGCCCGTCACCCCTAGGTTCAACCCCTGGTTGGCCTGCCCGATCACTTTTGATCGCGGGAATCACGCGACAAGCATCCGGCACGAAGGATTGGATGCCTTGGTGTTAGACCCAATAATAAATGGATACCATCTCACACGAGTCCTCATGGACGGCGACAGTGGTCTAAATCTGATATATCAGGACACAGTCCGCAAAATGGGGATAGACTTGAGACAAATAAGCCACAGTAATACTACCTTCAAGGGAGTAATACCAGGCCAAGAGGCCCGCTGTACGGGCTCTCTATTGCTAGAGGTTGTATTCGGTTCTCCCGATAACTTCCAAAGCGAAAGGTTAACTTTCTATATCGCTCCATTCCGAAGGCTATAAAGCACTACTAGGAAGAAAGGATTTCGCTCGTTTTAATACAATACCGCATTACGCTTCTCTCAAGCTTAAGATGCCCGGTCCATGTTGCACCATCATAGTTAGCGGAAATACTGAGTGTTTTCTACACGCAGAAGAGTGTGCGACGGCTTTAACAGCCAAGCACTAGACAGCCTCACCAACCAGAAAAAATGACAGGTCGTCAAGACCACGGACACGGTTAGACGAGTCCGGTGCACCATTACATATACATTGGTTTGATGATCAAACCCTCCTAGACGGTACCAGGGGCTTCCCGCGTGTAATCAGGGCTAGTCCGGCTCAACTTGACTTATCTTGAATTTTAATGGTTTATTGATAATAACCAATTTTCTGGCACGACAACTTTCACCTAAGTTCTTCTCTTTTACAGATGAAAATTTTGCTACACCCGTGCAGGACACGGCACAACGGAGACACAGGCGCAGACGTGCAGCAGGGACCCGCTCAAAGGTTTCTTTTTAGATTAAGACCCTGCGTAAACCTTTTTTACTGTCTCTTGTTGTTCACATCCTCCGGATACTCAATACAACCGAGAGGGATGCTGACGTTATTGGCATGTGGCCAAGTCAGGATATTGGACGTACCTGGACACCGGGGGTTTATTATTAAGGGCATTGTTCAGCCCAGTATATGTTATAAAGACCGAATACCTTAGGGAGTGTTCGGCGTCGCGAGTTTGGTATGCATCAGCTCCGAATCATGTCTTTGGTCAAATGTTGGGTTTGCCCAGCTCCCACGTTTTGGTACCTTATGTTCCGCTATATCGGCTAAGGTAGCACTGGGAGAACTACTGCGATTGTGCCCTGGTTCATCCGGATGAGCACCTCAGTAGAGAAAGCCAAAAACTGACTGTCATGATAAAGCGCGAGACTGGTCAACCACTCGATGACTCAACGGAATCTTCGGTATTCCTCCGCATTAACGAAGGGCCGTTTCCCGGTCATGTATGTACGTGCCCCGTATTCGGACAAGCGCAGAAGTACCAGGGGCTATATAGTAGCCTCACCGTCGAACTCCTATGGCTAAGTGAAAGTGTTAAAGCAATATAGTCTGATTGCCTCGTTCACTGCGCTACCACCTCCTTCATGGACCAAGACGTTGGATCAAGTGTGAATACGTGTTTTTTGCGAACACCCCCACATTATATGCGTGGGGGCGGAAGCCGACGACTGCAAACTTTTAGGTTATATACATATATACATAAACGGCCGCACAGGAGGCATCATAATACTTTCAGGCAAAAGTATAAACACAGGCTTGATAACTCAATAAAACATTGTTTTTACAATGGGAGTACATATCACTAGAACATAATATTCTTCGAACACTGAGCCTCTATCGAAAGAGCGCCTTCAAGGACTTCTTCAAAGTAGTGCTCGGCAGCCACTTGGCCCACGGCCGAACCCTGTGTTGCAACAGTGGTGGCCTCCATCTCTGCCCAGTATGTATTGACACGGGCAAAGGCCATCCGCGCACCCTCTATGCACGCCGACCTCTTCATAGCATCGATGTGCGGCACATCACCAAGGAATTGTTGCACTAAACTAAAGTAACTACTCGGCCTTGGCCCTCCCAGCCACAGATGATCCACAACAGACCTCATGGCAAGTCCAGACAATCTATGGAGCTCGGCCCACTCGGCCATTCGCTCATTCAACAACAGCGGACGCACTGGAGCATGGAACTGTGACCAGAACAGCTTTTCCACTTTGCTATCTTTTTGATCCTTGAAGTACTCGGCCGCATCAGCAGCACTTGCCGCCAAATCCACGTAGGCGTCCGCAGAACTCCATAGTTGATCAAGAGGAGCATACTTCGGATCTCCGAACTTAGTCCGCAACAAGAAGGGCTTCCCAGCCACGATATCCGCAGCTTGACGCAGCTCCTCCTTCGTCGCTCTGATTTTGGAGCGGGCTTCCTTTGCTGCTACCATGGCCTTCTCCAGGTCTGTCGCCCTCGCTCGGCTTTCCTTTTCAAGAAGCTGGTAACGGTCAGCGGCATCTTTCAACTCAATGGCCATCTTGGATATTCTTTCCTTTCTCTGGCAATGCGCGGCCTGTTCAGCCCTCAACTCTTCAATCTCCATTAGAGTGGTCGCATCGCTATTCCTTGCTTGTTCCTTGGCTCGGGCAAGCTCCGCCCGAAGGGTCTCCACGGTGGCAGCTCCATCTGCAGTCACAACATATTAAAGATACTGGCATCATGCTCCTCTTACTATGTGTTGATCACCGGAAAAATCACTTACCCCGTGCCTCGTCAAGACGCTTGTTGACAAGCACGATGTCGGCATCTGACGCATCAAGTTGCTGCTTTAGCTCGGCAAACCCATCAGTCCGGCTAGCCACCGGAGCTTCAGCCACCTGCACGTAAAGGCGGTCTGGTTATTACCTGGGACTATGATCCTTTGTTTGCCGCCGTTTTCAATGACAACCAGAGTCTCAGGGGCTACTATCTGCATAGGGCACACCTAACGTGTGCGGTACTGTCAAAAACATACACTATTTCACGCACCTCAAAGCCTTTCAGCAGACTCATAAAAGCTTCATGCAATCCGCTTTCAGCGGATGAAATCCTTTCAATTACCGTACCCATTAGCGTACGATGCGCTTCTGAGATGGTCGCTTGCTCCAGAAGATCCTTCAGTGCATCCGACCGCACACTGTATGTTTCCGGACTCTTTCCGTTGCTCTCTTTAGGAGCCGAATACTGAGGACTCCGGGTAGCCAAAGGATTACCCTCTGGCTTTGGCGGATCAGAAGAGACCCTCTGCAACGACACTTCAGGGTCGCCCGCCTCATGAGGCGGGGGGGCAGGGGGAGGCGTTTCACTCTCCATCATCTCCAGAAGAAGATCCCCCGAAGATGAACTCTGTCGAGAAGGGCTACGATCCGAACTACAAGATATAAGCTTCGGTTATTGTCTCCAGAAGTAAGGTCGGACACTTTCACTATTAAAATACCTTTTGATTACTTACGGCTCGGTAGAGGGCTGATCCCCGTGCGGACATTGTGCGGCACGAATACCCTCCGAGGCAGGACCCTCTGGTGAAGATTTCTTCTCCCGTTTGGAAACCTATGTTTCCGGATCTTCAGAGGTGGTCCTCTTCCTTCCTCGGGGAGAGGGAATGTCAGATTCTTCTCCTTGGCTATCCTCCCTCGTGGAGGCGGTCATTCCCTCGGTTGGGACGAGTAGCGAGTGAGGCTGGCTCTTTATTACCCCCTTCATCTTCCTTTGAGGGCACCTGATGAGGCGCCGGCTCGAGCATTCTGTCCAGTACTGGATTGGCCAAGCCTTCGGGAAGGGGGGCCGAACACCTGATCATCTTCGCCTTTGTTATCCAGTCCTGGTCAACGAGCGACTTTTCAGAATGATGTCATGATAAATAAAAGGACAGCGTGTTCGGCCATGGGATTACTTACTTGGGTATCATGGCGGTTGCAGCTCAGACTCGCATCCTCGGTGGTGTCCGGACACTCTATTTGGGGTCCGAAGAACAATTTATACATCTCTTCGAGCGTCATACCGAGGAAGTGTTGAATAGTTCGTGGTCCTTCCGGGTTGAATTCCCACATATGGAGGGGTCGATGTTTGCAAGGCTAGACTCGACGAACTAGCATAACTTGCATTACCATAACCAGGCTGAAATCTCTCTCAAAGAGATCTCGGATGCGGCTCTGCAATATCGGCACATCATTTGCTGGACCCCAGCTCAACCCCCTGCTGATCCATGATGTCAGTTGTGGTGGGGGGCCTGAGCGAAAGGCAGGGGCGGCTACCCACTTGGTACTTCTGGGAGCTGTGATGTAAAACCACTCCCGCTGCCACAAGCTAGACGCCTCTCAGAAGGAACCCTCTGGCCATGGAGCATCAGCGCTTTTGCTTGTCACGGCACCTCCGCACTTTGCGTGCCGCCCCTCGATCATCTTCGGCTTCACATTGAAGGTCTTGAGCCACAGACCGAAGTGAGGGGTAACGCGGAGGAAGGCCTCACATATGACGATGAACGACGAGATGTGAAGGAGGGAATCTGAGGCCAGATCATGGAAATCCAGCCCATAATAAAACATGAACCCCCTAACAAAGGGATCCAGAGCGAGGCCTAGTCCTCGGAGGAAGTGAGAGATGAACACAACACTCCTGTTGGGTTCGGGAGTGGGGATGACCTACCCTCGGGCGGGTAGCCTGTGCGAAATTTCGGCGGTCAGATATCTGGATTCTCTCAGCTTCTTGATGTCCTCCTCTGTGACAGAGGAAGACATCCATGGACCTTGGAGGTTGGATCCGGACATGGTTGAAGGTCTGAAGCGCCTGACCTGAGCCTGGGGTGTTGGAACTCGAGGCGGGGGAGGGATTCGATTGAGCACGAGAGGAAAAAAGGACAGGTCTTGGCCTCTTTATAAAGAGGGTGAATGTCCAAGCGTCCTCCTCGCGGCCGTTTTGGACTCGCCTAAAATCGAGGAGTCATACCAATGGGCACGAGTGGGTTACCCATGTCTGTATTGATGAGAATCCCGTAATAAGGGGGACACAATCTCCGCTTCGACAAGACGTGCCAAGGAAACCGCCTCGCAATATGTGCAGTGCTGGTTGGGAAAAATGGTTCGAATAATGACCGGGCCATGACATAACGTCGCGCTGTCAAAACACATTGGCAGATTAGATTAGTGGAAATATTATTCTCTCTATGGTGGTATGTGGAAATTGTTTTGTAGAGCTGGACACTATCCCTGGGTTCAAAATCTTCTGTGGAGTATTCGGAGGAGGAACCCGCCTTGCAATGCCGAAGACAATATTGCACGCCGGACTCATCGTCAATGAACCCTAGTTCAGGGGCTGCTGAGGGAGTCCTGGATTAGGGGGTCTCCGGACAGCCAGACTATATCCTTTGGCCGGACTGTTGGGCTATGAAGATACAAGATTGAAGACTTCCTCCCGTGTCCGGATGGGACTCTCTTTGGCATGGAAGGCAATCTAGGCAATACGAATATGTAGATCTCCTCCCTTGTAACCGACTCTATGTAACCCTAGCCCCCTCCGGTGTCTATATAAACCAGAGGGTTTAGTCCGTAGGACAACATACAATCATACCATAGGCTAGCTTCTAGGGTTTAGCCTCTATGATCTCGTGGTAGATCAACTCTTGTAATACTCATATCATCAAGAACAATCAAGCAGGACGTAGAGTATTACCTCCATCAAGAGGGCCCGAACCTGGGTAAACATCGTGTCCCCTGCCTCCTGTTACCATCCGCCTTAGACGCACAGTTCGGGACCCCCTACCCGAGATCCGCCGGTTTTGACACCGACAGGTGGTAATCCCGGTGGCACGCCTTGTGGAAAGACGTTAGCGAACTCCTGCAAAATGTGAGTGACAGCAGGAGGCAAAGAGGAAGGGACGTCCTCGAATGAAAATAATGCCTGTTTGCACGCAAAAGCATAGCAAACAAATTTGTTGAAATATAGCTCATCAATATCAGATTTTGTGGCAAGTAAACATGCACTTTTCAATTTAATTTTAGAAGCAACACTAGATGGTTTATTATTAGGTTTCATTTGTTGCTCAAATTCTTTTGCCACAATCTGATTTTCACTCTTATTTTTCTCCTATTTTGCTTTGTTAGCTCTATTAATATCATCTTTCAAAATCGAATCAGGAGTCATAGGAAGCAAAGTAATATGGCTATCCTTATGAACAAGAATATATTGATTATTTCTACCACGGTGTACATGATTTTTCTCAAATTTCCATGGTCTACCAAGTAATAAGGAACATGCTTGCATGGGTACCACATCACAGCCAACATAATCAACATATGTAGAGATACTAAAATGCACACGAACAATACGTGTTACCTTAACCTTGTCGCTATTGTTGAACCATTGGATATAGTAAGGATGTGGATGTGGTCTTGTGGTGAGGGATAGCTTCTCGACCATCTCCATGCTCGCCAAGTTGTTGCAGCTCCCTCCATCTATGATGACGCGAACAGAACATTCCTTCACAACTCCCTTTGTATGGAACAAATTATGCTTCTAATTTTGCTCAGCGTGTGTGACCTGCACACTCAAAACACGTTGAGCAACTAAACATTCATACCTGTCAGCATCTTCAGGAGCCATGTATTGCATCTCAGGATCAGAATCATCTCCACCGTGTTCTTCACGTGTAATAAGATCCAAAGTCTCCTCATCATAGTCACTAGCAGACTCATACCCACCATCCTCAGTAGCAATCATCACACGCTGAGATTTGAATTCTCTCGCCAATTGTCCTCTTCCCTTACAACGATGACAAATAATATCACTTGTGTGCCCTGTTGATGCCATCGAAGAACAAGAACTCTATGCAGGCCCGATAGGTGTGCTCTTGGTAGATAATGGTGGTTGTGCCTGCTTCCTTGTATCATGGCTGGAGGTAACAGCTGATGAAGGTGTCGGTGCAGTAGAATGTGTGGAAGTAGAAGATGCACGTGGTGTCCATGATGAAGGTCGACCTGCAGAAAAGTTAGTCCGTGCCAATGCCTGTCGATCCTGCACTTCACCTTTAGCTTTACAGCCAAGATGGAATAAACAAGTGATATTATTATACACCTTATACTCTAGAATGGTCTGAATCTCTCTCTTTAATCCACCCATAAAACATGCAAGCATAGCCTCATTCTCCTCAACAATACCACATCTAATCATGCTAGTTTGTAATTCCTGATAATATTCTTCTACAGAATTTTTTCCTTCTCTTAAGCGCTGCAATTTTTGAAGTAATTCACGTTGATAATATGGTGGAACCCAATGAGTACGCATAGCAGTTTTCAAAGTAGCCCAAGTAGCTGGAATAGGATATAATCTACAATGTTCAGACCACCAAACACATGCAATACTAGTGAAAGCACAAATAGCAGCAGGAACACGTCTCTCCTCGGGATATTGTAAACATGTAAAATGTTGTTCAGTTTCTAACTCCCAAGTAAGATATATATCATGAACATATCTACCCTCAAATGGTGGAATATTCAATTTCAGTTTAGGAAAAAGGTCAGGATCTCGTACCTCACAGCCCTAGTGTTGCGATGATATACCTGAGGACGACCTGATGGTGGTAGTGCTGGTGGTTGCACTTGGTTCTAATTTTGATCAACCTCATCCTCGTAATGGTCCTCCACCTCTGCAGTAGCATCAGGACCTACAGAAGCATCAACAGCGGCACCAGAATTTTGCCCAGGGTCAATGGGAACGTGCAGTGCTCGTCCCACTTGATTTGGAAGACGACGTTGTTGTTGTTGTTGTTGCTGTTGTAGAGGTGCGACAGGTGCAACCGGCGGTGGTGGTGGAAAATGCAAAAGCAATTCAGTAAACTTGTTACCGAGCTTTGTTTCGAACGTTTTCTCCATGACATATATCCTCTCCATGGCCTCTTCAAATCTGTTTAGCACATCTTGCACCTGTCCACTCATCATTTGCGGAAACTTATCATGAAGCTCCTTGTTCGTCAAGTTCTCCCAGTCAATCTCGTCGTCTTGTGATCCTGCCATGGTTAGCAGCAATAGAAACACACAAGAATATGATCCTACAAACTACTAACAAGTGGTGGTGGTGGGTGTCACAAATCCGTCAAGCAAATCTCAAATTCTTACCAGTTCTTACCCAGCAGCAGGCGGTGATCAGCAACCGATGTAGTCAAAACTCTCAAAGCTTGGATAGAGCGATTACCAAGGAGAGTCAAATGCATGACGTAGATTTATGCGGAGCTAGGAAGGCTTATAATATGGTAGCAAAAAGATTAGCAATAATCAATTCAGAGATGCAAAGTTGAATAAACGCTCAACGACGGTACTGTGCTGGTCCTAGGCTAGACCGTGCTAGAGATGCGAGCCTAGAACACTAACAAAATCACGGCGCTCCACGTAAACAAGGGAAAAGCACACTCTAGAATTTTTTCGCTCTGTTTTTTTTGGCGCTCCTCTTTTTTTTGTGAAAAATCACTATAATGGCGAGTGTCTCAAAACTCTTCCCAAGTCAAACTGACAGGATGAGCACGAATTTTTTTTTGAATTTTTTTCGAAAATCAGGGTAGCGACAATGAAAAAGTGCGGCATAAAATCACTATGATGGCAAAAATTTTGGCCTAAAAACTGCTCGGGGGTCTCCAGACTTTTTTTTCGAAACCTACTCAGGCAAGGAAACATGAATCGGAAATTAGACGAATCTTAAAAACAAACCTAATGTGGAAGGAACTCAGATTGGTGGTGGATATATGGTGGTAGGATCTGGCAGCGGTGGTGGTATATGGATACGGATTGGTGGTGGTATATGGATACGGATTGGTGGTGGTATATGGATACGGATTGGTGATGGTATATGGAGACGGGTCAGTGGCGGATAAGCGGTGGTGGTAGATGGCAGGGGCGTGATGATGGTGCGGCGGCGGCGTGACAACTTATGACCAGAACTCGAAACTCTAAAAGACTAGACTCTAAGACCAGAAACTAGACACGACGATGCAACCGCAAATTCAACAAAGCAAAATACTGAAAATACTATGCAAAGGCTCAGACTGGTTCGGATATGACGAACTTACCCTAATTTTTTTTGGCTTTTTCGTGGATTGCAGGTATGAAGAACAGACTCGATCTAAACTATGAAAAACTGTAAAATCTCACCGAGCAACCTGGAAATCTGATACCACTTGATAGAGGCAAAGGTGTCCTGATGTTCGATGAGATGGTGGCTACATTATTTGTGGGAGTCGACCTTGACGATCCGACTACGAACGTGCGAGACATCGCGCCTTAGCAATCGCTAAACCAACTTCCGAGGGGTTATTGACCACGCCGGAGCACGATCAACCTAACCACGAGGGTTTGTTTCCTGTGAGCAAACGAAGAAAAAGCAAGAAACTGAGATTGCAATCTGGATATTGCGAATATAAGATGAAAGCTTTATTGATCAAGGTAGGGTTCTATGACGTCTTGGTCAGGTCGTTGAACACAAATGAAGTACACGAAGTTGCAGCTATGGCGAACTTTTAATCTAAACAAAACCCCCAAAGTCTAAACGATGCCCTAAGGGTTGTATATATGGAGGAGAGAGGGGGAATTTTGTGGCCCTTGGAGGAGGGGTCCGAAACCAACCCTATCTCTTGTTTCCCCACACATACGGACTCTAAAAACAGCCTATAATAAAGTATTTCGAAATTACATGGGCCTGGCCCAAAAATAAGGTGACGCGGCACCTAGAATAGCCTCTAGAAGAAATTTGTGAAGTGGCATCTTGTATATTTCGTCCAAGGCTTGATGCACTCATTATGGTGGCTTCAAAGTCCTGTAATCATCACTTGTAACTCCGTTCTTGTTCCCCTTGTGCATGCCATCATCTCCATGCTTGAACTTGCTCCAAGGTTCATATTTCTTGTCCAATCTAGGCCCTTCATTTGTAAGCAAAACAAATGTATCAAATTTAGGCAGCATCATATTCTCATGAACATTAGAATTGTTACCAAGAAACAGAAGTACCTGATAATTCAGTTGGCGTGTGCGAGCTCTAGTAATTGGTCCAGTATGTATAGCAGCTAAGGGGATGTGGGTGTAACAATGGTATTGATGTCCTCATCAAACATAGAGGCGCCGCACACCCGTTTTGCTTCACTGATGATATTATCAGGAAATACAAACTGGCATGATTAGATGTGGTATGTTGAGGAGAAATGAAAGCTATGCTTGCACGTTTATGGGTGGATTCAATAGAGAGATTCAGACCATTCTAGAGTGTAAGGAGTATACTAATATCACTTGTTTATTCCATCTTGCTTGTAAAGCTGAACGTGAAGTGCAGGATCGACATGCATTGGTGCGAACTAACTTTTCTGCAGGTCGATCTTCATCATGGACACCACGTGCATCCTTATTTCCACTGCACCAGCACCTCCAATCAGGTGCCACTCTCAGCCGTGATACAAGAAAGCAAGCACAACCACCACTATCTTCCAAGAGCACACCGTGTGGCCTGCACAGAGTCTTCTTCCATCGCATCAACAGGCACACAAGTGATATTATTTTCGTCGTTGTAAGGGAAGAGGACATTTTGTGAGAGAATGCAAATCTCGTGTGATGATTGTTACTGAGGATGGTGGGTATGAGTCCGCTAGGGACTATGATGAGGAGACTTTGGCTCTTATTACACATGAAGAACACGGTGGAGAGGATTCTGATCATGAGACGCATACATGGCTGCTAAAGATGCTGATAGGTATGAATGTTTAGTTTCTCAACGTGTTTTGAGTGAGCTGGTTACACAAGCTGAAAAATCAAAGGCATAATTGTTCCATACAAAGGGAGTTGCGAAGGGAACGTTCTGTTCGCGTCATCATAGGTGGAGGGAGCTGCAACAATTTGGCTAGCATGGAGATGGTGGAGAAGCTATCTCTCACCACAAGACCACATCCACATCCTTACTACATCCAATGGTTCAACAACAGCGGCAAGGTTAAGGTAACACGTACTGTTCGTGTGCATTTTAGTATCTCTACATATGCTGATTATGTTGATTGTGATGTGTTACCTATGCAAGCATGTTCCTTATTACTTGGTAGACCATGGCAATTTGATAAAAATTCTGTAGACCATGGTAGAAACAATCAGTATACTCTTGTTCATAAGGACAAAAATATTACTTTGCTTCCTATGACTCCTGATTCCATTTCGAAAGATTATATAAATAGAGCTAATAAAGCAAAACAGGAGCAAAATAGGAGCGAAAATCAGATTGTAGCAAAAGAATTTGAGCAACAAATGAAGCCTAATAATAAACCATCTAGTGTTGCTTCTGAAATTAAATTGAAAAGTGCATGTTTACATGCCACCAAATCTGATATTGATGATCTAGATTTTAGCAAATCTGTTTGCTATGCTTTTGTGTGCAAAGAGGCATTATTTTCATTCAAGGACGTGCCTTCCTCTTTGCCTCCTGCTGTCACTAACATTTTGCAGGAGTTCGCTGACGTCTTTCCACAAGACGTGCCACCGGGATTACCACCTATTCGAGGGATTGAGCATCAAATTGACTTAATTCCCGGTGCATCATTACCCAACCGTGCACCATATCGTACCAATCCAGAGGAGACGAAGGAGATCATGCGTCAAGTACAAGAGCTGCTCGACAAAGGTTATATACACGAATCCCTTAGTCCTTGTGCCGTTCCTATCATTTTGGTGCCGAAAAAGGATGGTACATCATGTATGTTCGTTGATTGTAGAGGCATTAATAATATTACTATTCGTTATCGTCATCCTATTCCTAGGCTAGATGATATGCTTGATGAATTGAGTGGCTTTACAATATTCTCCAAAGTTGATTTGCGTTGTGGATACCACCAAATTCGTATGAAATTGGGAGATGAATGGAAAACTGCATTTAAAACTACGTTTGGATTATATGAGTGGTTAGTCACGCCTTTTGGGTTAACTAATGCACCTAGTACTTTCATGATATTAATGAACGAAGTTTTACGTGCTTTCATTGGACGATTTGTGGTAGTTTACTTTGATGACATATTGATTTATAGCAAATCTTTGGAGGAACATTTGGAACATTTACGTGCTGTTTTTATTGCTCTACGTGATGCACGTTTGTTTGGTAACCTTGGAAAGTGCACCTTTTGCACCGACCGAGTATCTTTTCTTGGCTATGTTGTTACTCCACAGGGAATTGAAGTTGATAAAGCCAAGATTGAAGCTATGAGAGTTGGCAGCCCAAACCGGTCACACAAGTGAGAGTTTTCCTTGGCCTTCGCTGGATTCTGTAGGCGTTTGTGCGAGATTTCAGCACCATTGCTTGCACTTCTCAGCG
This sequence comes from Triticum urartu, assembly GCF_003073215.2. NCBI lineage: Eukaryota > Viridiplantae > Streptophyta > Magnoliopsida > Poales > Poaceae > Triticum > Triticum urartu. The sequence continues at coordinate 114,791,645 of NC_053022.1, forward strand.
AGCTTAACAAACAGGATGTACCTTTGTTTGGGTACCGCACAGGAAGAAGCCTTCACGGTATTGAAAGATAAGTTGACACATGCTCCTTTACTCCAACTTCTGATTTTAATAAGACTTTTGAGCTTGAATGTGTTGCTAGTAGGAATTGGATTAGGAGGTGTGTTATTACAAGATGGCAAACCGGTTGCATACTTTTTCTGAAAAATTGAGTGGGCCCTAGTCTGACTATTCTACTTATGACAAGAATTATATGCTCCTTGATCGGACCTGGTAGAAACATGGCAACCATTATTTTTATGGCCCAAAGAATTTGTTATACATTCTGATCATGAATCTTTGAAACACATTAAAAGTCAAGAAAAACTGAACGGTAGACATGCTAAATGGGTTGAATTCATTGAGACTTTCCCTTATGTCATTAAACACAAGAAGGGTAAAGAAAATGTTATTGCTGATGCATTGTCTCGTTGTTATACTATGCTTTCACAACTTGACTTTAAAATATTTGGTTTGGAGACCATCAAAGATCAATATGTGCATGATGCTGAATTTCAAGATGTATTGCAGAATTATAAAGAAGGTAGAACATGGAACAAGTTCATTGTTAATAATGGATTTGTGTTTCGTTCTAACAAGCTATGCATTCCAGCTAGCTCCGTTTGTCTTTTGTTGTTGCAGGAGGCGCATGGAGGAGGACTAATGGGACACTTTGGCATGAAGGAAGATGGAGGACGTACTTGCTACACATTTCTTTTGGCCAAAGATGAGACGGGATGTTGAGCGTTTTGTTGCTCGCTGCACTACATGTCAAAAAGTTAAGTCACGACTCAATCCTCATGGTTTATATATGCCTTTGCCTGTACCTAGTGTTCCTTTGGAGGATATATCTATGGACTTTGTTTTAGGTTTACCTCAAACAAAGAAGGGGAGGGATAGCATATTTGTTGTCATGGATAGATTTTCGAAAAGGGCACACTTTATACCATGTCATAAAAGCGATGATGCTGTTAATGTTGTTGATTTGTTCTTTCGTGAGATTATTCGCTTGCATGGTGTGCCAAATACTATTGTTTCAGATCGTGATACTAGATTTCTTAGCCACTTTTGGAGATGTTTATGGGCTAAGTTGGGGACTAAACTTCTTTTTAGTACTACTTGTCACCCCCAAACTGATGGACAAACTGAAGTAGTCAATAGAACATTGTCTACTATGCTTAGGGCTGTTTTGAAGATTAATAAGAAAATGTGGGACGAATGCTTGACTCATATTGAATTTGCTTATAATCGTTCATTGCATTCTACTACTAAGATGTTCCCTTTTGAAATTGTGTATGGTTTCCTACCTCGTGCACCTATTGATTTGTTGCCTCTTCCATCTTCGGAGAAGGTCAACTTTGATGCTAAAGAACGTTCTGAATTGATTTTAAATATGCATGAGTTAACTAAGGAAAACATTGAGCGTATGAATGCTAAATATAAACTTGCTGGAGATAAGGGTAGAAAACATGTTGTATTTGCACCTGGAGATCTTGTTTGGTTACATTTGTGTAAGGATATATTTCCTAATTTGCGCAAATCAGAGATAATGCCACGTGCTGGTGCTCCTTTTAAGGTGTTAGAAAAAATAAATGATAATGCATATAAACTTGAGCTGCCTACAGATTTTGGGTTTAGTCCCACTTTTAACATTGCAGATTTGAAGCCTTATTTGGGTGAGGAAGATGAGCTTCCGTCGAGGACGACTTCATTTCAAGAAGGGGAGGATGATGAGGACATCAGTACCATTGTTACACCCACAGCCCCTGCTACTATACATACTGGACCAATTAATAGAGCTCGCGCACGCCAATTAAATTATCAGGTACTTCCGTTTCTTAGCAATGATTCTAATGTTCATGAGAATATGATGCTGCCTAAATTGGATACATTTGTTTTTCTTACAAATGAAGGGCCTGACATGGATAAGAGGGATGAACACTGGAGCAAGACCAAACATGGAGATGATGGCATGCGCAAGGGGATCAAGAACGGAGTTACAAGTGATGATTTCAGGACTTTGAAGCCACCATAAGGAGTGCATGAATCCTTGGACGAAATATACAAGATGCCACTTCATAAATTTCGTCCAGAGGCTATTCTAGGTGTTATGTCACCTTATTATTGTGCCAGGCCCATGTATTTTCGAAATACTTAAGTATAGGCTATTTTCAGAGTCTGTATGTGTGGGGAAACAAGAGTTAGGGTTGTTTCGGACCCCTCCTCCAAGGGCCACGAAATTCCCCCCTCTTCCTCCATATATACAACCTTTAGGGCGTCGTTTAGACTATGGGTTTTGTTTATATTAAAGTTCGCCATGGCTGCAACTTCGTGTACTTCCTTTGTGTTCAATGACCAGACAAAGGTGTCACAGAACCCCACCTTTGATCAATAAAGCTTTCCTCTTATATTCCCAATATCCATATTGCAATCTTAGTTTCTTGCTTGTTCTTCGTTTGCCCGTAGGAAATAGACCTTCATGGTCAGGTTGGTCGTGCTCCAGCGTGGTCAATAACCTTTCAGAGTTGGTTTAGAGATTGCTAAGGCGCGACGTCCTCGCACGTTCGTAGTCAGATCGCCAAAGTCGACTTCCTCCAAAACGATAGCCACCATCTCATCAAAAGACGGGACACATTTGCCTCTATAAATTGGAGGTATGGACTCGTCGAGGATTGGCATCTCGTCATGTATGAGACCTAGCACGAAAGAAGAAAACACACTCGGAGTAGAGGTTAAGTTGTTATAAATCATAGTGGCCTCACATGCCGTCTCAACTACCTCACTCACTAAGTGTTGTGGATCACTCACTCCCTCTTGGATGCTCTCACTCGTATGGTTGGTGGAGTCACTCAAATGGCTCTCAACCTCACATAGGGTGTGTGGCATGCTCTCAAGTGTGGGGCTAGTGGTGGTCACACTCATCCTCTCATAGGAAATGCACTCAATGTCACATATGGTGGAGTCACTCATATCACTCATGGTGGGGTGGCTCTCCTCACATGGGAATTGGGGCATCTTGTCACATGTCGGTGTCAA
>NC_053022.1:114795716-114811185 GCF_003073215.2 Triticum urartu
TGGAGGTAGGTACTGGGTCTCGCCCAGTCGACGAGGAAGTCGGCCAGTGCTTGTGATTTGATAGCGGTGCGGGGCTGGTAGTGGAATGGTGTAAGGAGCCAGCTCTATGGCCCACTTGGCCACTCGACCAGAAGCATCTCGGCTACCGATGATCTCGGCAAGTGGGGCCCGTGCAGACCACCGTGATTGGATGCTCTTGAAAGTAAGGCTTCAATTTCTTGGCAGCAAAGTGTACGCCATAGCACATCTTCTGGTAGTGGGGGTAGTTCTGCTTGGAGGTCGACAGTACCTCGCTCAGGTAATATACTGGTCTCTGGACAGGCAGCGCCTTGCCTTCCTCCTTGCGCTCCACTACAATGACTGGCTGACTACCCGGCTGGTGGCGCGATGTACAGGAGCATAGGTTCCTTGGGAGTCGGAGCCGCCAGGACAGGCGAGTAGTCAACATCTTCTTCAACTGGTGAAAAGCTTCGTCCGCCTTATGGTTCCACTCGAAAAAAGTGGTCTTCTTCATGAGTTGGTATAAGGGGAGAGCTTTCTCGCCCACCGACTGATGAATCGGCTGATGGACGCCAAGCAGCCGGTGAACTTCTGCACATCCAGCAGTCGGCTGGGTACCTCCATTCTCTCGATGGCCTTGATTTTTACTGGGTTGCATTCTATGCCGCGTTCAGAGACCAGGAAACTAGGAGCTGGCCGGCTGGTACTCCGAAGACACACTTCTCGGGGTTGAGCTTGATCTGGAACCGGCGCAGGTTCTCAAAGGTCTCCTTGAGGTCTTCCAGCAGTGTTCCACGCTTTTCCGTCTTCACCACCACGTCATACGTTAGACGTGGGCGTTCCTGCGAGCTGCTTGAGGAGACACTTCTGCATGCAACGCTGAAAGGTGGCGCCGGCATTCCTCAAGCCGAACGTCATGGTGAGGTAGCAGAATGCTCCAAACGGCGTGATGAAGGCGGTCTTCAATCTGTCAGCCGGGTTCAGCTTGATCTGGTGATATCCTGAGTATGCATCCAAGAAACTCAACAGCTCGCATCCGGCTGTGGAGTCTATCACCTGATCGATTCTTGGTAGAGCAAATGGGTCCTTGGGGCAGGCCTTGTTGAGGCTCGTGTAGTCAATACACATTCGCCATTGCTTGTTCTTCTTTAGCACCAGGACCGGATTTGCCAGCCACTCCGGAAAGAAAACTTCCATAATGAAGCCGGCTGCTAGGAGTCGGGCTATCTCTTCTTGACAACTCTTCTCTTCTCTTCTGATAAGCGGCGCAGGGGCTGCCTGACCGGCTTTGCATCAGATCGGACATGTAACTTGTGCTCGGCGAAATCCGTCGGTACACCTGGCATGTCTTTGGGGGACCATGCGAAGATGTCCCGATTCTCACGGAGGAAATCGACGAGCTCGCCTTCCTATTTGCTGTCGAGGTTTGCACCTACGACGGCGTACCTCTCTGGGTGCTCCGGATCCAAGGGTATCTTCTTTGTCTCTTTGGCCGGCTTGAACGAACCCTCAGCCTCCGACTCTTTTGGGGGCGATACCTCAGGCTGCTTGCCGGCCATCGCCACAACTCGCTCAAGGAGCCGCTTCTCGGCCGCGATTACCAGGGACTCGGCCAGCCGACTGCTCTCAGCGCGCAAGCAGACGACTTCCGGTAGTCGCCTGCCACAGTCAGAATTCCCCTGGAACTGGGCATCTTCATCTTGAGGTAGCGTAGTGGGGGACCGCCATGAACTTGGCCAAGGCGGGTCGGCAAGTAGCGCATGGTATGGGCTCTCAAGGTCCACCACCTCAAACCAAACAGACTCTCTTCGGAAGTGATCTTTGTCCCCAAAGAGGACGTCCATCAGGATCTTGCCGATCGGCGAGCAGGAAAGCCCAGGACAATGCCGTGGAACACATGTCCGGCTGTTCTGAAGCTGTCTTTGCTTGATTCCTAACTTCTCCATGGTGTCCTTGTACAGGATATTGATGCTGCTCCCGTCTATCAGAACTCGCGAGAAACGGCGGCCGTTTGTCCGTAAGGTGGCGTCCAGGACCAAGGCGTAGGAGCCCGGACTCGGCATCACTTCTGGGTGGTCAGCCCTGCTCCAGCTGATGGGCTTCTCAGACCAGTGCATGAACTCTAGCGTCTCTGAGGCTACTTGCGTTCACCTCTTGTCGCTGCAGCCGCCTGCTGCGTCGATCATCAGCCACACTGGTGAACACCATGTAGGCTCCGTGTCTCTTCAGGGTATTCGTCTTGTACTGCGCCGACTGGCCTGACTGCCGGCTGCTGGGGCGGAGGCGGAGGCGGCTGCCCAGCAGGCGGGGGTGGCAGGAGGCCGTCTCCCTTGGCGATCCTGGTGAGCCAGTGGCACTTCCGGGTGGTGTGATTCGACGGCTTCGCGCCGCTGTGGAACTTGCAAGGTCCATCCAAGGTCTGCTCATAGGAGAAGGCCGGCAACCAGTTGGCTTGCCGCCTTTCTGTCGCTTGGGCGGAGGCTGCTCTTCTGGCTGCTGGGCTTCAACGGTCGCGACCTGCCGGCTGCTGGAAGCCGGCTGCGGGGCCTTGCGCTTGTTGTCGCCCTGCTGTTGTCGCCGGCCGGCGTCTGCCGCCGGAGTTCTTGGAGCTTGAGGAGCCACTTTGCCAGTTGTGCTGATTTGAATTTCCGCCTTCATGGAGGAGTCGGCCGTGGCGTACTTGTCCGCTATGATCAGCAGCTCGTCGAGGGTTTCTGGCTCGTCGCAGAGGAGCTTGTGCTTGAGGAGGGTGCCTTCTCGGCACCCGGCTGTGAAGTACTCGAATGGCCTGCACCTCGTGCACGCCCTCGCAGGAGTTCCGGAGCTCACCACGCGTGAGGTAGTCGCGAGTCGACTCGTCAGGACCTTGCACGCACAAGGAGAGCTGACGAGGCTTGGGAGGACGCTTGTACGTGCTGGTGAAGTTGCGGACGAACGCTTCGGTGAAGTCGACCCAGCTGTTGATGCTGCGGGGCTTTAGGCTGTTCAGCCATGTCCGGGCCGTGCCCTGGAGCATGAGCGGAACGTACTTTACGGCGACACGCTTGTTGCCGTTCGCTATGCTGACAGCCGTGGAGTAGTCGACTAGCCAGTCTTCCGGCTTCATGGAGCCGGTATACTTGGGCGTGTCTCTTGGTAGCGTGAACCCTCTGGGAAAGGGCTCGTCCCGAATGCGGGGCCCGAAACAAGGCGGACCGAGCTCGTCTTCTTCTTCCAGCGCCAGGGACCGGTGAAGTCGGTCGATCCGGTGGCGGGCGTCATTCTCTTCAACTCCATCTCGGCGGGCAAGGCGGTCACTGAGAGTCGGATGGTCAACAGGCAGCGGGGAGACTCGCCTCTCCTTACGGGGAGGGGGAGGCGGACAGTCGTCCCGTCGTTCCACTGCTCTCGGGCGGCCGTCCCGGTCGCGCTCTATGGTAATGCGAGTTCGACTGTGGCTGACAGCCGGCTCCTTGTCTCTTCTTCCTCGAGCGCCGCTAGTCGGTGTCTGAGACGTCGCGCCTTGATCTCGGTGAAGGTCGTCGTTTGGCCGTTGCGGAGCCTCGTGCGGCAGCCGGCTCTCGTTCTGCGCGGCGGCCGCGTCGAGGAGCCGCTGGACTCGCTCCATCATGAGGCGGCGTTCTTCGCCCTCGAAATTGTCCAGCTCATCCGCCGCTGCCTGGGCGGCTCGGATGTTCTCCGCTGGTGTAGCGTACACGGGGCGGCTAGCCCCAAACAGGCTGGCGATGGCTACGCCGCGCTGCTGGACCGCGCCAAGGCGGCTGGGCCCTGCCGGGGCCGGCGAGCCGCCAGCGGCGTGATCCATCTCCCGCTGGTAAGCTTCTGACAAGCGTCTCATGCTGGCCAGCTTCTTCGCGCCTTCAACAAGCTGAAGGCGGTGCGCTTCTAACGTCTCTGCATCAGCATCTTCCGGAATGGGCGCAGTTAGGTCTTGCAGCGCCGCGCCGAGTGAGTCGGGCGCTCCTCCGCCAGGGAACTCGTCATGACTGATGACTAGCACCTCAGTGACGGTGCTTCCGTCGCTCTCTGCGTGGGGGAGAGGTTCGTCGTAGACCACCACGTTGGTGGGGAACGCGTCGAGCGCGGTGTCGGAGTCGACCAGCATCGGGTCGGTGGAGCCTACGGACTCCAAGTCTACGGCAGGCCCGCTGGAAATGTGGAGTTGATCGAGGAGGTCCGCGAGGAGGTTCTCGGGGCCGCCCGTGCTTGCGTCGGACGCAGGTTCATCGGAGAGGCGGACCTCGCCGACAAGTTCGGCCAAGGAGCTGGCTGCGCAGGCGATCTCAACGCCGTGCAGCGCGTCGATGCAAACTTCACCTGGCGTGCCTGGCTGGCTGCGCTCGCCAGAGAGGAAAAGGGTTCCCATCCAGAATAGATCTCCGGACGGCGGTGCACTAGGCCCCACGGTGGGCGCCAAATGTCGGGGGTTTGGTACGACATATGCCAATGGATGGCTTATCATGGTGGGGGCGAGTAGGAACGTCGCCGGTGCCTGGAAACGGGATGAGGCGAAGACATGCACGCCGGCGAATCTTACCCAGCTTCAGGGCTCTCCGGGGAGATAATACCCCTACTGCTGCTCTGCGGGGTCTCCGCATGATCACTATGGCCAAGTGTTTACACGGTTGCTCCTTGAGCTGTTTCTTAGGTAGAGAGGGCAAGGCTAGCTCTCTCCTTCTATCTGGTATGGTCTAGAGCTACTGGGTTTCCAACCCTTTGCATGGGTGCCCTGGGGGGTTTATATAGGCCTACCCCCCAGGGGTACAATGGTAATTCGCTGGGCGCGGGCCCAGCCGTCAGTGCCTTTGGCCTCCGATTTCTCCGCCGACTGCTGGGGCCCGCCGTTGGTGGGCCCCGCTGACTGTCTGGTACGGAGCCGACAGGCCGCGTCCGCCGCGGGCGGGTCTTGCCGGCTGCTGATTACTGTAGCCGTGCTTCTGATGACGCGGGCTTGGTCATGGGGTCGTGGCAACAGTCCCGCCGCCTGGCGGGCGATCACTATTGCCACTCCCCATCACATCTTGATTAATGGCGCATGGGGCCCAGGGGAGGGCTCGGCCGACTCCCCGGGCCGACTCCTGACGGATCCGACTGGCGGTCCTCTCGCCGTCTCCTAGGGTCTCACTGACTGGTGGGACCTGCTGCTTCCGGGCCGTTCAGACAAGCTGTCGTGGGCGCAGGACTCGGTACTGTGGTGCTGATGTCAGGGCCGGCAGGGCAACAGTGCCACGCCGCACGAGATCTTCCCGAGTACGGCGTGTTGTGGCCATGCCTGCCCTTGGTAAGGGGCGGGAGTGGGCTTCACTATAGCCATGCCCCTGCCCCGTCCCCTTCGATGAGGTCATGGGTTTGCTGGAGTCGCCGGCCGACTCCCCAAAGCCGGCTTCTCTGGAAGTCATCCCTGGGACTCGGCCGTGAGCGGGCAGTTAGCCGCCCTGCCATCGACTCCTCAGGAGGCGGCTCTTCGCCCTGGGGTCTTGAGGGGCGCAGCCTGCCCCGATGTCTTGAAAGGTTATGGGACTCGGGTTAGCTTACCCGTGGCCCATTACTCTGATAGCAGGTCCCCGAATGGGAGAAGAGGTGCGTCCGGACCGAGGCATCACGCGAAGGTATGGCAGCGCCTTTATCCAGTTGTATACCTTCGAGGCACATTTGACACTCGTGCCCTTTTCAGGACAAAGAGACCTCGCCGGACTATATCCGGAGAGGCTGCTAATCGCGCCTCCACCAGCCAGGCTCCAAAGCCTGGTCGGGGCGGAAGGCGAACGCAAGGCGTGTGCCAGACGTCCTCCGACGGAGGATGCGGACGGGTTATCTGCCACCAACTCAGAGGTGGAAAGTGCCATGAACCACAGGCGTCGCCGGACAATTCTTCGCGACGCTTGCTTCTCCCAAGAGGCATTAGATGCCTTCAATTCGGGAGATGCGCACCTCCGTGCCGCTCAAAATGGTCTAGCCAGAGCCACGGAGCAATATGTAAAAGACATACGGGTAAGAAAATTTTGGTAAATATATATGTAGCAGTAGCCCCCGAGACTGAAAACAGTTAGAATAACTGGTTTAAGGATCATTTGAAATGCAGGTTCTTACAGAAAAGAATTCCCTACTGACCCAGGAGCTGGAAGAGTGCAAAGCCCAACTGGAGGCCGCACTAGCCGCGGCAGGGGAGCCTAAGGAGACCCCCTCTGGTAATATACATTTCGAAAGATAAGTATGTGGCGAAGCACGGCTTTGTGCGAATCTGACAAATAAAATTGCAGATGGCGCCGGATTGAATCCGGAAAGGCAACACCTCGACACGCCAACTAAAGGCTGGTGAGAGGGTGTTAAAGGTGATGGGGGAGAAGAACGTTCTCCAAGATGCCAACACCCGGCTGGGCGTCGAGCTAAAAGATGTTCGTGCCCAGCTGTCAGACTCCGTGAAGGAGAATCAGCGGCTTCGGCGCGGCATATTTAGTAAGTGCTTGAACGAACCTTTTAAGAAAGTTCGGCGGTGCCGTTCGATTAACAGAGCAATATCCGTAGGTATGTTAACAGGTCGTCCTGCAGAGGAGATGCCCGGTTCTATGGGTGACCTTCTTCCCGAGCTCTTGCAATTGCTCGATCGAGTTCGGCAGGCGATGCGAGGCGTCGCCCAGGTCCTGTGGCCATCCGTCTCCACCGAAGGTCTTGGAGAGCTTGCGGAGAAGCTGAGGGGAGCACGGCGGCGCTTCCAGTTGTGGAAGATATCAGCCTGCCGTCAAGGCGCTAGGGAGGCCTGGGCCATGGTGAAGACGCGGTATTCACAGGCCGACCCCAACCATATGGCCGAGGTTGGTCCTGTAGGGCCCGATGGGAAGGAGATCCCTGTGAGCTTAGTATACGGCCAAGTAGAGTTGGCCGCAAAGTATTCCAGCAGGACTGTAAATTAGACAGCCTGTTAGATGGTATTGAAGAGGAATACAATCAGTCAAAATGACTATGTAATTTAATTGACATTTATAATGCCTTCTAGCCGGATTGTAGATCATTTGTCATGGCCGACCTTTTCGCTTCAGCCTCGGGACCTGACGGTCCGGAGTGTGTCCGAATTCCCATGCGGTTATATAGGAACCGGGGAATGCATGGAGACCAGGCGTAGGGGTCATTAGTGCGTGAACAGACAAGTGCCCGACTAGTTATGTTATATTACATGGTTAGTAAGAAACATCTTCCAGGGAGAATAGTTCCGTTAGGGGTTCCTTTCCCTGGGAGGCATGCCCTAAAGTGCATGTCCATGCTGCGAGAGAAACGCAGGAAAAACATCTGGGGGCACGTGGAAAAAATAAAAAAGATCGTCTTTAGTTCACCGACCGAATATTCCCTTAAGAACGCTAGCTTTCGGCTTCACCCAGTCTGAGGTACACGTCCGGCTGACCCGGCAGTAACAATCGCAGAGGTGCTCCCTTTACCGCCTAGCCGAACAATCGGGAACGTAGGGGTAAGCACAGGAGCCAGGCAACCCAGCTTGGCCAAAACTTAAGTCATATCGATGCATATAGTGGTGAATAAAAGGTACATGCGGAAGTTTGACACATGTGTTGGGCGTGAAGCCCGTAGAAATAAGCTTCTGTTGAAAGAAGCCCCCAGGTTTGCTGAGCGCGGATAGCGCGTCACTTTGTGAGCCTCTAAAGGCTATAAGAGGGAAAGAGAGAGAGAAGGAGAGAAATGTAAGACAGAAGGTATATATAAAAAATGGACAGAGTAAGGAGACGAACACAGGATCCGGCGCTAGGCATAGAATCTTCGGAGGCGGGCTGCGTTCCATGGGTTCGGCTCGAGTCGGTTATCCGATGCACTTCGCAGGCGGTACGCACCACCAGTCAGGACTTGGTCGATGATGAAGGGACCTTCCCACTTGGGCTTGAGTTTGTCCTTTTTCTTGTCCGGCAGGCGTAGAACTAATTCGCCAACGTTGTAATTTTTGGCCCGTACTTCTCTGCTTTGGTATCTTCGAGCCTGCTGTTGATAAAATGCGGAACGGGCTTTTGCCACGTCACGCTCCTCCTCTAATGCGTCCAAACTGTCCTGCCGATCGAGCTCGGCTTCTCTTTCTTCGTACATGCGCACTCGAGGTGAGTCATGAATTATGTCGCAAGGCAAAACTGCCTCAGCGCCGTACACCATGAAGAATGGTGTATATCCGGTGGTGCGATTCGGTGTGGTCCGCAGCCCCCAGAGTACGGAGTCGAGCTCCTCTACCCAGTGTGTGTTAGATTCCTTGAGGGACCGTACTAATCTGGGTTTAATGCCGCTCATGATAAGACCGTTTGCACGTTCGACCTGGCCGTTAGTTCTGTGGGTGATAGACAGAAGCATAATCGAGCTTGATGCCCAGTTTTTGCACCAGAGTTTTACCTCGTCGGCCGTAAAGTTCGTGCCATTATCAGTGATGATGCTGTGGGGGACGCCATAACGGTGTACAACCCCAGATATGAAGTCTATCACAGGTCCCGGATTCAGCCGTCTTAACAGGCTTGGCTTCTATCCATTTGGTGAACTTATCCACCATGACCAGTAAGTATTTTGCTTGTGGGTTCCGCCTTTAAGGGGTCCAACCATATCAAGCCCCCAGACCGCAAAGGGCCAAGTGATGGGGATAGTTTGGAGGGCGGTGGGTGGCATATGGCTTTGGTTTGCAAAGAGCTGGCAACCGGTGCATCTGGACTAAGTCCTGAGCATCTGCCCGGGCCGTCGGCCAATAAAAGCCTGTACGGAAGGCCTTGCTTACAAGGGACGGGCTGCAGCGTGATGACCGCCGAGTCCGGCATGAATTTCAGCCAGGAGTTCCGCCCCTCCTCTTCGGAGATGCACCTTTGAAGGACTCCGGTAGTGCTTTTCTTATAAAGCTCTCCCTCGTGGACTCTGTAGGCTTTGGATCGCCGCACTATGCAGCGTGCCTCATTTTGGTCCTCGGGGAGTTCCTGCCTAGTAAGGTAGGCGAGGAATGGTTCTGTCCACGGGGCAATGACGGCCATTATTACGTGGGCTGAAGGTGTTACTTCAATGGCAGAGCCACGATTGTGTCAGAATGTTCGGTGTCGGGCAGTGCGGTTGGGTCCGGGCTGTTATTGTTCGGCTCCCCTTCCCATGCCACGGATGGCTTAAAAAGCCTTTCCAAGAAGATGTTGGGGGGGACTACATCGCGTTTTGCCGATGCGTGCCAGGACATCTGCCGCCTGATTATTTTCCCGGGCTATATGGTGAAATTCAAGCCCCTCGAACCGAGCTGACATTTTTAGGACGGCGTTGCGGTAAGCTGCCATTTTCGGATCCTTGGCATCGAAGTCTCCGTTTATTTGGGATATTGCGAGGTTCGAGTCCCCGCGCACCTCTAGGCGTTGGATGCCCATGGATACTGCCATCCGGAGACCATGTAGAAAGGGCCTCATATTCGGCTGCATTGTTGGAGTCCGTGTACAGAATCTGTAGTACGTATTGAACTGTGTCTCCTGTGGGGGACGTCAGAAACGACACCAGCCCCCAGTCCGGCCAACATTTTGGAGCCGTCGAAATGCATGATCCAATTTGAATATGTGCCGTACTCTTTAGGGAGTTCGGCCTCCGTCCATTCTGCGACGAAATCGGCCAAAACTTGTGACTTGATGGCCTCGTCGTGGCTTATAAGTTATGTCGAACGGGAGGAGCTCGATGGCCCATTTCGCAATCCGGCCTGTGCGTCACGGTTGTTGATAATGTCGTTAAGTGGTACTTCCGAGGCTACTGTTATCGAACACTCTTGAAAGTAGTGTCAGCTTCCGGATGCCATGAATACCGCGTACGCAATCTTTTGATAATGCGGGTACCGTGATTTGCAGGGAGTGAGGACAGTGGACACATAATAGACAGGCCTTTGAAGGGGGAATTTGTGTCCGTCCGCTTCTCGTTCGACGACGAGCACTGCGCTTACAACCTGATGTGTTGCTGCGATGTACAATAGCATTGGTTCGCCGGTGTTTGGCGCGGCCAGGACTGGGTTTGTTGCCAGTATGGCTTTTATTTCGTCGAGTCCGGCCGTGGCTGCGTCCGTCCATTTGAAGTGTTCGGTGCGCCGAAGGAGGCGGTAAAGGGGAAGGGCCTTTTCTCCCAGGCGGGAGATAAAGCGGCTTAGAGCCGCCACACATCCGGTTAACTTTTGTATTTGTTTGAGGTCCTTTGGGATATCCAATTGCGACAGAGCTCGGATCTTGGCTGGATTTGCTTCAATTCCTCTACCGGATACAATGAAGCCCAAGAGCTTTCCGGCTGGAACGCCGAAAACGCATTTTTCCGGGTTGAGCTTGATGTCGTATGTTCGGAGATTATCAAATGTGAGCCTCAAGTCGTCTACTAGAGATTCAACATGTCTTGTTTTGACGACCACATCATCTATGTATGCCTCCACTGTTTTGCCGATCTGGCTTGCCAGACATGTCTGAATCATGCGCTGATATGTTGCGCCGGCGTTTTTGAGCCCGAAGGGCATCGTGTTGAAGCAGAATGGCCCGTATGGTGTGATAAATGCCGTTGCGGCTTGGTCTGGTTCTGCCATCTTGATTTGATGGTAGCCAGAATATGCGTCGAGGAAACACAACGAATCGTGTCCTGCGGTGGTCGATAATTTGATCGATGCGGGGGAGAGGGAAGGGATCCTTTGGGCAAGCCTTGTTGAGGTCTTTAAAATCGACACACAGGCGCCAGGATTTGTCCTTCTTTGGTACCATCACCAGGTTTGCTAGCCAGTCCGGATGTTTTATATCTCTGATGAATCCGGCCTCCAATAGCTTTGCTAGCTCCTCTCCCATAGCCTGTCTCTTAGGTTCGGAAAAACGCCGAAGAGCCTGTTTGACAGGTTTGAATCCTGTTTGGATATTTAAGCTGTGCTCGGCCAGCCTGCGTGGGATTCCTGGCATGTCTGAAGGGTGCCAGGCGAAAATGTCCCAGTTCTCTCGTAGGAACTCTCGCATGCGGCGTCGACATCAGGGTTTAACTGTGCCCCGATGGAAGCTGTTTTATTGGGGTCCGTTGGATGGACTTGGAATTTGACTATTTCGTCCGCTGGTTTAAAGGAGGTGGACTTGGATCTTTTGTCGAGTACCACGTCGTCCCTATTCACGGTAGAGCAGCGCAGTCAGTTCCTCGGCCGCTAGGGCTTCGGATAGTGCCTCGAGGGCCAGTGCGGCTGTCTTGTTTTCGGCGCGGAGTGCTACATCCGGATCACTAGCGAGAGTGATGATCCCGTTAGGCCCGGGCATCTTGAGCTTCATGTACCCGTAATGGGGTATTGCTTGGAAGATTGTGAATGCTTCCCGCCCTAGCAAAGCGTGATAACCACTGCTGAACGGGGCCACGTGGAACGTGACTTCTTCGGACCTGTAATTGTCCGGCGTGCCGAACACCACATCTAGTGTGATTTTTCCTGTACAGCGCGCTTCCCGACTGGGGATTATTCCTCTAAAGGTTGTGCTGCTTCGCGTGATGCGGTTCCAGTCTATATCCATTTTTGAGAGTTTCCTCATAGATGAGGTTCAATCCGCTGCCGCCGTCCATGAGTACCTTGGTGAGACGAAAGCCGTCCACTATTGGACTGAGGACCAATGCGGCTGGTGCTCGGGCTGTTCGGAATTTAGGTTCATCACTGGCGTTGAAAGGTAATGGCCGTGTCACTCCATGGGTTTATTGTTGCTACTTGGTAGACTTCGGCAAGGCTGCGGAGTGTCCTTTTTCGCATATTATTTGATGCGAAAGGTCTCGAAGACTGTTAATACCGTATTGGTGTCTCTGGGGTGGCTTTCTGTGGCCTCCGGAATTAGGAGGTTTTCGCCAATTTTGGCCACCTGCCGGAGTATCCAACATGCTCTAAGGCTGTGAGTTGGTGTGGCGTCCTCTGTACTATGAATTTTACAGGGTCCATTAAGCCATCCTTCCAGTACGGTTCCATGCCCTGTAGAGGGTTTTTGCCTTTTGGTGTTTGACCCGGGTGTCTGGCGATGATGCACCCTTTTATTTCGGACTGGGCTTGCTTAAGGGCCGGATTGTCCCAAAATTTTGTTTCGGTTTTCCGGGCGCTTTCCATCGCACAGTACTTTCGTACTATGGACGCTAAGTCAACGAAGCGTGTAATATCACAGCGACTTATGGCGTTGAGTATTCCCTTGTCCGTGCAATTATTGCAGAAGGATGAAATTGCGTCTTCCTCGCGGCAGCCCTTTATCCTGTGCATAACCAGGAGGAATCTGGCCTAGTAATGATGTACTGTTTCTTTGGGCTCTTGCCTGATTTGGGATAGATCGCTAATGTTCGGGTGGGTGGGTGGAATTGAATCCGAAGCCTTACCCCTTCTGAGGCTCAGAGGCCAAGGAATTTCCGAACTCGAAAGTTTGGATTCCTGGATGTCGTCCAATGAATCCATCCCGTCGCCTGATTCTAGGTTCAGGTCTTGAGTGATATCCTCCCCTCCGCGGACATCCGGCTTGGAGGGATCGGGAATCCGGACGTAGCGAGTCCATAGGATAGATGAAGGGTCGCCGCACTGTCCCTCTACCACGGCAACGTGATGGGTGGCTTGGGGAGAGTTAATCTCTCTCAGATCGGTTTTAGGCCCAATCTGGTCGTAATCCGTAGCGACTCCCAGGGCGGCGAAGCGATCCAAGAGCTCGTTTATGGAGGAAAGCTCTATTGGATTTAACTGCTCGGCAAGTTCCGAGTTGACATGAAGATTGTTTTCGATGGCTCGAGAGGTCATCGTCGGCGTAGAAGCCGAACAGGTGGTCATAAGAAAACTACCTAGCCGGAGGGTTTGGCCGATAGCCAAAGCTCCCTTAGCAATGGTGCCGTCTTTAAAGACGGGTCGAGGCATCCTTCCTGATGGTGATGACACAGAGGAACTCTCAATGAAAGCACCAATGTCGGTGTCAAAACCGGCGGATCTCGGGTAGGGGGTCCCGAACTGTGTGTCTAGGCCGGATGGTAACAGGAGGCAGGGGACACGAAGTTTTACCCAGGTTCGGGCCCTCTCGATGGAGGTAAAACCCTACGTCCTGCTTGATTAATATTGATGATATGGGTATTACAAGAGTTGATCTACCACGAGATTAGTGAGGCTAAACCCTAGAAGCGAGCCTATGGTATGATTGTTGATGTGTATGTTGTCCTACGGGCTAGAACCCTCCAGTTTATATAGACACCGGAGAGGGTTAGGGTTACATAAAGTCGGTTACAATGGTAGGAGATCCGATCATCCGTATCGCCAAGCTTGCCTTCCACGCCAAGGAAAGTCCCTTCCGGACGCGGGATGGAGTCTTCAATCTTGTATCTTCATAGTCCAGGAGTCCGGCTAAAGGTATAGTTCGGCTATCCGAACACCCCCTAATCCAGGACTCCCTCACCCACCATAATACGTATGCTCTCGAGAGAAGCCACTAGTGAAACCTATGGCCCCCGGGTCTATTTTCTATCATATTAATCTTCCATCAACAAGCTATTTCTTGCACAGTTTTTATTTTGCTTTATTTACTTTGCATCTCTATCATAAAAATACCAAAAATATTATCTTATCATATCTATCAGATCTCACTTTCGTAAGTGACCGTGAAGGGATTGACAACCCATTTATTGCGTTGGTTGCGAGGATTTTATTTGTTTGTGTAGGTGCGAGGGACTCGTGCATGGCCTCCTACTGGATTGATACCTTGGTTCTCTAAAACTGAGGGAAATACTTACGCTACTTTGCTACATCACCCTTTCCTCTTCAAGGGAAAACCAACGCAGTGCTCAAGAGGTAGCAAGAAGGATTTCTGGTGCCGTTGCTGGGGAGTCTACGCAAAAGTCAACATACCAAGTACCCATCACAAACCCTTATCTCCCGCATTACATTATTTGCCATTTGCCTCTCGTTTTCCTCTCCCCCACTTCACCCTTGCCGTTTTATTTGCCCTCTCTCTCTCTCCGCCCTCCTTCTCTTTCCCTATTTGCCTCTTTTTGCTCGTTTCTTGTTTGCTTGTGTGTTGGATCGCTTGCCTGTCACGATGGCTCAAGATAATACCAAATTGTGTGAATTTAATAATACCAACAACAATGATTTTATTAGCACTCCGATTGCTCCTCTTACTGATGCTGAATCTTGTGAAATTAATGCTGCTTTGCTGAATCTTGTCATGAAAGATCCGTTTTCCGGCCTTCCTAGTGAAGATGCCGCTACCCATCTAAACAACTTTGTTGATTTGTGTGATATGCAAAAGAAGAAAAATGTGGACAATGATATTGTTAAATTGAAGCTATTCCCGTTTTCGCTTAGAGATCGTGCTAAAGCTTGGTTTTCGTCTTTGCCTAAAAATAGTATTAATTCATGAAATAAGTGCAAAGATGATTTTATCTCTAAGTATTTTCCTCCCGCTAAGATCATCTCTCTTAGAAACGATATTATGAATTTTAAGCAACTTGATCATGAACATGTTGCACAAGCTTGGGAGAGGATGAAATTAATGATACGTAATTGCCCTACACATGGTTTGAATTTGTGGATGATTATACAAAAATTTATGCCGGATTGAATTTTGCTTCTAAAAATCTTTTAGATTCGGCCGCGGGAGGCACTTTTATGGAAATCACTTTAGGAGAAGCTACTAAACTCCCAGATAATATTATGGTTAATTATTCTCAATGGCACACTGAAAGATCTACTAATAAGAAAGTGCATGTGATAGAAGAAATTAATGTTTTGAGTGGAAATATGGATGAACTGATGAAATTATTTGCTAATAAAAGTGTTCCTTCTTATCCTAATGATATGCCTTTGTCTACTTTGATTGCGAATAATAATGAATCTATGGATGTGAATTTTGTTGGTAGGAATAATTTTGGTAACAACGCGTATAGAGGTAATTTTAATCCTAGGCCGTATCCTAGTAATTCCTCTAATAATTATGGTAATTCCTATAACAATTCTTATGGAAATTTTAATAAGATGCCCTCTGAATTTGAGATTAGTGTTAAGGAGTTTATGAATTCGCAAAAGAATTTCAATGCTTTGCTTGAAGAAAAATTGCTTAAAGTTGATGAATTTGCTAGGAACATTGATAGAATTTCTCTTGATGTTGATTCTTTGAAACTTACATCTATTCCACCTAAGCATGATATCAATGAGTCTCTCAAAGCCACGAGAATTTACATTGATGAGTGCAAATAAAGAACCGCTAGGATGCGTGCTAAGAAAGGTTGTTTTGTGAAAGCGTGTTCTTCTAGTTTCCATGAAAATAAAGATGAAGATCTAAAAGTTATTGTTTTGTCCCCTATTAAATGTTTGTTTTGCAATATTAATCCTGATAATGATGAGACTGAATATGATCCACCTTTACCTAGAAGGCGTTCCAAAAATTTGAAGTCTTTAGATCTTGATGCTAAAACTGTTAAAAGTGGGATTGAAGAGGTCAAAATTTGAAATATCAATTAACCCACTATTTTGGTGTTCAAA
>NC_053022.1:114812185-114827135 GCF_003073215.2 Triticum urartu
GAGTGTTTCCTGATCCTAATGATATGCCCTTGTCTACTTTGATTGAGAATAATAATGAATCTATGGATGTGAATTTTGTTGGTAGGAACAATTTTGGTAACAACGCGTATAGAGGAAATTTCAATCCTAGGCCTTATCCTAGTAATCCCTCTAATAATTATGGTAATTCCTACAACAATTCTTATGGAAATTATAATAAGATGCCCTCTGATTTTGAATCTAATATTAAAGAATTTATTACTTCGCAAAAGAATTTTAATGCTTTGATTGAAGAAAAATTGCTTAAGATTGATGAGTTGGCTAGGAACGTTGATAGAATTTCTCTTGATGTTGATTCTTTGAAACTTAGATCTATTCCACCTAAGCATGATATCAATGAGTCTCTCAAAGCCATGAGAATTTCCATTGATGAGTGCAAAGAAAGAACCGCTAGGATGCGTGCTAAGAAAGATGCCTTTATAAGAGCGTGTTCTTCTAGTTCCTATGAAAATAAAGATGAAGATCTAAAAGTTATTGATGTGTCCCCTATTAAATCTTTGTTTTGCAATATGAATCTTGATAATGATGGGACTGAATATGATCCACCTTTACCTAGAAGGCGTTCCAAGAATTCGGAATTTTTTGATCTTGATGCTAAAATTGATAAAAGTGGGATTGAAGAAATTAAAACCCTAGATGTTGCTAAACCCACTATTATGGATTTCAAGGAATTTAACTATGAAAATTGCTCTTTGATTGATTGTATTTCCTTGTTGCAATCCGTGCTAAATTCTCCTCATGCTTATAGTCAAAATAAAGCGTTTACTAAACATATCGTTGATGCCTTGATGCAATCTTATGAAGAAAAACTTGAATTGGAAGTTTCTATCCCTAGAAAGCTTTATGATGAGTGGGAACCAACTATTAAAATTAAAATTAAAGATCATGAATGCTATGCTTTATGTGATTTGGGTGCTAGTGTTTCCACGATTCCAAAGACTTTGTGTGATTTGTTAGGTTTCCGTGATTTTGATGATTGCTCTCTAAACTTGCACCTTGCGGATTCCACTATTAAGAAACCTATGGGAAGAATTAATGATGTTCTTATTGTTGCAAATAGGAATTATGTGCCCTAGATTTTATTGTTCTTGACATAGATTGCAATCCTTCATGTCCTATTATTCTTGGTAGACCTTTCCTTAGAACGATTGGTGCAATTATTGATATGAAGGAAGGAAATATTAGATTCCAATTTCCATTAAGGAAAGGCATGGAACACTTTCCTAGAAATAAAATTAAATTACCTTATGAATCTATTATGAGAGCCACTTATGGATTGCCTACCAAAGATGGCAATACCTAGATCTATCCTTGCTTTATGCCTAGCTAGGGGCGTTAAACGATAGCGCTTGTTGGGAGGCAACCCAATTTTATTTTTATTCCTTGATTTTTGCTCCTGTTTAGTAATAAATAAATTATCTAGCCTATGTTTTTGGTTGTGTTTTTTGTGTTTAATTAGTGTTTGTGCCAAGTAGAACCGTTGGGAAGACTTGGGGAAAGTCTTGTTGAACTTGCTGTAAAAAACAGAAACTTTAGCGCTCACGAGAACTGCTGTCATTTTTATTTGGAAAGTGCTATTTAGTTAATTATTTTTTGAGATGATTAATAGATAAATTCCTCACGTCCATAAATTTATTTAGAATTTTTGGGTTCCATATCTTGCGCTAGCTAACATTACTACAGACTGTTCTGTTTTGACAGATTCTGTTTTTCGTGTGTTGTTTGCTTATTTTGATGAATCTATGGCTAGTAAAATAGTTTATAAACCATAGAGAAGTTGGAATACAGTAGGTATAACACCAATATAAATAAATAATGAGTTCATTACAGTACCTTGAAGTGGTCTTTTATTTTCTTTCGCTAACGGAGCTCACGAAGATTTTCTACTTTAAGTTTTGTGTTGTGAAGTTTTCAAGTTTTGGGTAAAGATTTGATGGATTATGGAACAAGGAGTGGCAAGAGCCTAAGCTTGGGGATGCCCATGGCACCCCCAAGATAATCTAAGGACACCTAAAAGCCAAAGCTTGGGGATGCCCCGGAAGGCATCCCCTCTTTCGTCTACTTCTATCGGTAACTTTACTTGGAGCTATATTTTTATTCACCACATGATATGTGTTTTGCTTGGAGCGTCTTGTATGATTTGAGTCTTTATTTGTTAGTTTACCACAATCATCCTTGCTGTACACACCTTTTGAGAGAGCCATACATGATTTGGAATTTGTTAGAATACTCTATGTGCTTCGCTTATATCTTTTGAGTTATGTAGTTTTGCTCTAGTACTTCACTTATATCTTTTAGAGCACGGTGGTGATTTGTTTTATAGAAACTATTGATCTCTCATGCTTCACTTAGATTATTTTGAGAGTCTTAAATAGCATGGTAATTTGCTTAAAATCCTAATATGCTTGGTATTCAATAATAATAAAAAACTTTCTTATGAGTGTGTTGAATACTATGAGAAGTTTGATGCTTGATAATTGTTTTGAGATATGAAGATGGTGATATTAAAGTTGTGCTAGTTGAGTAGTTGTGAATTTGAGAAATACTTGTGTTAAAGTTTGTGATTCCCGTAGCATGCACGTATGGTGAACCGTTATGTGATGAAGTCAGAGCATGATTTATTTTTTGATTGTCTTCCTTATGAGTGGCGGTCGGGGACGAGCGATGGTCTTTTCCTACCAATCTATCCCCCTAGGAGCATGCGCGTAATACTTTGCTTTGATAACTTGTAGATTTTTGCAATAAGTATATGAGTTCTTTATGACTAATGTTGAGTCCATGGATTATACACACTTTCTCACCCTTC
Organism: Triticum urartu; assembly: GCF_003073215.2. Lineage (NCBI taxonomy): Eukaryota > Viridiplantae > Streptophyta > Magnoliopsida > Poales > Poaceae > Triticum > Triticum urartu. The sequence continues at coordinate 114,815,031 of NC_053022.1, forward strand.
CACCTTTGCTAGCCTCTCTAATACTGCGCACCTTTCGCCGGTATCATACACCCACCATATACCTTCCTCAAAACAGCCACCATACCTACCTATTATGGCATTTCCATAGCCATTCCGAGATATATTGCCATGCAACTTTCCACCAGTTCCGTTTATTATGACACACTCCATCATTGTCATATTGCTTAGCATGATCATGTAGTTGACATCGTATTTGTGGCAAAGCCACCATTCATAATTCTTTCATACGTGTCACTCTTGATTCATTGCATATCCCGGTACACCGCCGGAGGCATTCATATAGAGTCATATTTTGTTCTAAGTATCGAGTTGTAATTGTTGAGTTGTAAGAAAAATAAAAGTGTGATGATCATCATTATTAGAGCATTGTCCCAGTGAGGAAAGGATGATGGAGACTATGATTCCCCCACAAGTCGGGATGAGACTCCGGACGAAAAAAAAGAGGCCATAAAAAAAGAGAAAAGGCCCAAATAAAAAAATGAGAGAAAAAGAGAGAAGGGACAATGTTACTATCCTTTTACCACACTTGTGCTTCAAAGTAGCACCATGATATATGATAGAGAGTCTCCTATGTTATCACTTTCATATACTAGTGGGAATTTTTCATTATAGAACTTGGCTTGTATATTCCAATGATGGGCTTCCTCAAAATGCCCTAGGTCTTCATGAGCAAGCAAGTTGGATGCACACCCACTTAGTTTTGAGAATGTATTGCGTGAAGATTGAAAAGGTTTTGAGAATGTCAAAAGTATGAAACAATTGCTTGGCTTGTCATCGGGGTTGTGCATGATTAAATATTTTGTGTGGTGAAGATGGAGCATAGCCAGACTATATGATTTTGTAGGGATAACTTTCTTTGGCCATGTTATTTTGAGAAGACATAATTGCTTAGTTAGTATGCTTGAAGTATTATTATTTTTATGTCAATATGAACTTTTATCTTGAATCTTTCGGATCTGAATATTCATACCACAATTAAGAAGAATTACATTAAAATTATGCCAAGTAGCACTCCGCATCAAAAATTCTGTTTTTATCATTTACCTACTCGAGGACGAGCAGGAATTAAGCTTGGGGATGCTTGATACGTCTCCAACGTATCTATAATTTTTTGATTGCTCCATGCTATATTATCTACTTGTTTTGGACATTATTGGGCTTTTATTTCCACTTTTATATTATTTTTGGGACTAACCTATTAACCGGAGGCCCAGCCCATAATTGCTTTTTTTTGCCTGTTTTAGGGTTTCGAAGAAAAGGAATATCAAAGAGTCCAAACGGAATGAAACCTTCGGGAACGTGATTTTCTCAACGAACAAGACCCGGAGACTTGGACCCTACGTCAAGAACAAAAGAGGAGGCCACGAGGTAGGGGGGCGCGCCCACCCCCACCAGGCGCGCCCTCCACCCTCGTGGGCCCCCTGTTGCTCCACCGACGTACTCCTTCCTCCTATATATACCTACGTACCCCCAAACGATCAGATACGGAGCCAAAAACCTAATTCCACTGCCACAACTTTCTGTATCCACGAGATCCCATCTTGGGGCCTGTTCCGGAGCTCCGCCGGAGAGGGCATCGATCACAGAGGCTTCTACATCAACACTATAGCCCCTCCGATGAAGTGTGAGTAGTTTACCTCAGACCTACGGGTCCATAGTTATTAGCTAGATGGCTTCTTCTCTCTTTTTGGATCTCAATACAATTCTCCCCCTCTCTTGTGGAGATCTATTCGATGTAATCTTCTTTTTGCGGTGTGTTTGTTGAGACCGATGAATTGTGGGTTTATGATCAAGTCTATCTATGAACAATATTTGAATCTTCTCTGAATTCTTTTATGTATGATTGGTTATCTTTGCAAGTCTCTTCGAATTATCAGTTTGGTTTGGCCTACTAGATTGATCTTTCTTGCAATGGGAGAAGTGCTTAGCTTTGGGTTCAATCTTGCGGTGTCCTTTCCCAGTGACAGTAGGGGCAGCAAGGCACGTATTGTATTGTTGCCATCGAGGATAACAAGATGGGGTTTTCATCATATTGCATGAGTCTATCCCTCTACATCATGTCATCTTGCTTAAGGCGTTACTCTGTTTTTAACTTAATACTCTAGATGCATGCTGGATAGCGGTCGATGAGTGGAGTAATAGTAGTAGATGCAGGCAGGAGTCGGTCTACTTGTCTCGGACGTGATGCCTATATACATGATCATACCTAGATATTCTCATAACTATGCTCAATTCTGTCAATTGCTCAATAGTAATTTGTTCACCCACCGTAGAATACTTATGCTCTCGAGAGAAGCCACTAGTGAAACCTATGGCCCCCGGGTCTATTTATCATATTAATCTCCTACTACTTAGTTATTTCCTTTGCTTTTTACTTTGCCTTTATTTTACTTTGCATCTTTATCACAAAAATACCAAAAATATTATCTTATCATATCTATCAGATCTCACTCTCGTAAGTGGCCGTGTAGGATTGACAACCCCTATTCGCGTTGGTTGCGAGGATTTATTTGTTTTGTGCAGGTACGAGGGACTCGCGCGTAGCCTCCTACTGGATTGATACCTTGTTTCTCAAAAACTGAGGGAAATACTTACGCTACTTTGCTGCATCATCCCTTCCTCTTCGGGGAAACCAACGCAGTGCTCAAGAGGTAGCAAGGCTGTTTCAGCAGAATTGCCATGTTCTTATTTTTGTGCAAAAATAAAAGTTCTCGGAATGACCTGCAAATGAACGGAGAATTATTTTGGAATATATAAAAAACAGAAGAAAGAATCCACGTCAGGGGGCCCACACCTTGTCCACGAGGGTGGGGGCGTGCCCTACCCCCTGGGCGCGCCCCCTGCCTCGTGGGCCCCCTGACGCTCCACCGACCTCAACTCCAACTCCATATATTCGTGTTCGGGGAGAAAAAAATCATAGAAAAGGATTCATCACGTTTTACGAAATGGAGCCGCCGCCAAGCCATAAACTCTCTTGGGAGGGCTGATCTGGAGTCCGTTCGGGGCTCCGGAGAGGGGAATCCGTCGCCATCGTCATCATCAACCTTCCTCCATCACCAATTTCATGATGCTCACCGCCGTGTGTGAGTAATTCCATCGTAGGCTTGCTGGACGGTGATGGGTTGGATGAGATTTAACATGTAATTGAGTTAGTTTTGTTAGTTGATCCCTAGTATCCACTATGTTCGGAGATTGATGTTGCTATGAATTTGCTATGCTTAATGCTTGTCACTAGGGACCGAGTGCAGTGATTTCAGATCTGAACCTGTTATGTTTTCATGAATATATGTGAGTTCTTGATCCTATCTTGCAAGTCTATAGTGTGGAAATATGCCCTAGAGGCAATAATAAATTGATTATTATTATATTTCCTTGTTCATGATAATCGTTTATTATCCATGCTAGAATTGTATTGATAGGAAACTCAGATACATGTGTGGATACATAGACAACACCATGTCCCTAGTAAGCCTCTAGTTGACTAGCTCGTTGATCAATAGATGGTTACGGTTTCCTGACCATGGACATTGGATGTCATTGATAACGGGATCACATCATAGGAGAATGATGTGATGGACAAGACCCAATCCTAAGCCTAGCACAAGATCATGTAGTTCGTATGCTAAAGCTTTTCTAATGTCAAGTATCATTTCCTTAGACCATGAGATTGTGCAACTCCCGGATACCGTAGGAGTGCTTTGGGTGTGCCAAACGTCACAACGTAACTGGGTGGCTATAAAGGTACACTATAGGTATCTCCGAAAGTGTCTGTTGGGTTGGCACGAATCGAGACTGGGATTTGTCACTCCGTGTAAACGGAGAGGTATCTCTGGGCCCACTCGGTAGGACATCATCATAATGTGCACAATGTGATCAAGGAGTTGATCACGGGATGATGTGTTACGGAACGAGTAAAGAGACTTGCCGGTAACGAGATTGAACAAGGTATCGGGATACCGACGATCGAATCTCGGGCAAGTATCGTACCGCTAGACAAAGGGAATTGTATACGGGATTGATTAAGTCCTGACATCGTGGTTCATCCGATGAGATCATCGGTGGCATGTGGGAGCCAACATGGGTATCCAGATCCCGCTGTTGGTTATTGACCAGAGAGTTATCTCGGTCATGTCTGCATGTTCCCGAACCCGTAGGGTCTACACACTTAAGGTTCGATGACGCTAGGGTTATAGGGAATAGATATACTGTGTTACCGAATGTTGTTCGGAGTCCCGGATGAGATCCGGACGTCACGAGGAGTTCCGAATGGTCCGGAGGTAAAGATTTATATATGGGAAGTCCTGTTTTGGTCGCCGGAAAAGTTTCGGGGTTTATCGGTAACGTACCGGGACCACCGGGAGGGTCCCGGGGGTCCACCAAGTGGGGCCACAAGCCCCGGAGGGCTGCATGGGCCAAGTGTGGGAGGGGACCAGCCCCAGGTGGGCTGGTGCGCCCCCCACAAGGGCCCAAGGCGCCTCCAAGAGGGAAGGGGGGCAAACCCTAGGGCAGATGGGCCCTAAGGCCCACCCCAGGTGCGCCTCCCCCTCTCCCCCTTGTGGCCGCCACCCAGATGGGATCTGGGGGCTGCCGCCACCCCTAGGGAGGGAACCCTAGGTGGGGGCGCAGCCCCTCCCCTCCCCTATATATACTTGAGGTTTGGGCTGCCCAAACACATGAGTTCTTGACCTCTCCCTGGCGCAGCCCTACCTCTCTTTCTCCTCATATCTCGCGGTGCTTGGCGAAGCCCTGCTGGAGTACCACGCTCCTCCACCACCACCACGCCGTCGTGCTGCTGCTGGATGGAGTCTTCCCCAACCTCTCCTTCTCCCCTTGCTGGATCAAGGCGTAGGAGACGTCACCGGGCTGTACGTGTGTTGAACACGGAGGTGCCGTCCGTTCGGCACTAGGATCATCGGTGATTTGGAATCACGACGAGTACGACTCCATCAACCCCGTTCACTTGAACGCTTCCGTTAGCGATCTACAAGGGTATGTAGATGCACTCTCCTTCCCCTCGTTGCTGGTTTCTCCATAGATAGATCTTGGTGACACGTAGGAAAATTTTGAATTTCTGCTACGTTCCCCAACAGTGGCATCATGAGCTAGGTCTATGCGTAGTTTCTATGCACGAGTAGAACACAAAGTAGTTGTGGGTGTTGATTTTGTTCAATATGCTTACCGTTACTAGTCCAATCTTGATTCGGCGGCATTGTGGGATGAAGCGGCCCGGACCGACCTTACACGTACTCTTACATGAGACTGGTTCCACCGACTGACATGCACTAGTTGCATAAGGTGGCTAGCGGGTGTCTGTCTCTCCCACTTTAGTCGGATCGGATTCGATGAAAAGGGTCCTTATGAAGGGTAAATAGCAATTGGCATATCACGTTGTGGTTTTTGCGTAGGTAAGAAACGTTCTTGCTAGAAACCCATAGCAGCCACGTAAAACATGCAAACAACAATTAGAGGACGTCTAACTTGTTTTTGCAGGGTATGCTATGTGATGTGATATGGCCAAGAAGAATGTGATGAATGATATGTGATGTATGAGATTGATCATGTTCTTGTAATAGGAATCACGACTTGCATGTCGATGAGTATGACAACCGGCAGGAGCCATAGGAGTTGTCTTTATTTATTATATGACCTGCGTGTCATTGAACAACGCCATGTAATTACTTTACTTTATTGCTAACCGTTAGCTGTAGTAGTAGAAGTAATAGTTGGCGAGACAACTTCATGAAGACACGATGATGGAGATCATGATGATGGAGATCATGGTGTCATGCCGGTGACGATGATGATCATGGAGCCCCGAAGATGGAGATCAAAAGGAGCAAAGTGATGATGGCCATATCATGTCACTATTTGATTGCATGTGATGTTTATCATGTTTATGCATCTTATTTGCTTAGAACGACGGTAGTAAATAAGATGATCCCTCATTAAAATTTCAAGAAAGTGTTCCCCCTAACTGTGCACCGTTGCGAAAGTTCGTCGTTTCGAAGCACCACGTGATGATCGGGTGTGATAGATTCTTACGTTCACATACAACGGGTGGGTAGCAGATTTACACACGTGAAACACTAGTTGACTTGAAGAGCTAGCATTGCAGACATGCCTCGGAACACAAGAGACCGAAAAGGTCGAGCATGAGTCGATATAGAAGATACGATCAACATGAAGATGGTTCACCGATGATTGACTAGTCCGTCTCACGTGATGATCGGACACGGCCTCTAGTTGACTCGGATCATGTAATCACTTAGATGACTAGAGGATGTCTATCTGAGTGGGAGTTCATAGATGAAACTTGTTTATCCTGAACATAGTCAAAAGGATTTTTGCAAATTATGTCGTAGCTCGCGCTTTAGTTCTACTGTTTAGATATGTTCCTAGAGAAAAAATTAGTTGAAAGATTGATAGTAGCAATTATGCAGACAGTAAAAGGCTTATGTCCTTAATGCACCGCTCAGTGTGCTGAACCTCAAAAGTCGTCTGTGGATGTTGCGAACATCTGACATACACATTTTGATAACTACGTGATTGTTCAAGTTAAACTTATTTGAGTTGAGGGGGCCCCCCCCCCCCCCCCCCCCCCCCCCCCCCCCCCCCCCCCCCCCCCCCCCCCCCCCCCCCCCCCCCCCCCCCCCCCCCCCCCCCCCCCCCCCCCCCCCCCCCCCCCCCCCCCCCCCCCCCCCCCCCCCTCCGAAGACGTTTTGAAACGTCACGAAACATATGAGATGTTTCGAGGGCTGAAATTGGGATTTCAGGCTCGTGCCCACGTCAAGAGGTATAAGACCTCCGACGATTTTCTTAGCCTGCAAACTAAGGGAGAAAAGCTCAATTGTTGAGCTTGTGCTCAGATTGTCTGAGTACAACAATCGCTTGAATCAAGTGGGAGTTGATCTTCCAGATGAAATAGTGATAGTTCTCCGAAGTCATTACCACCAAGCTGCTAGAGCTTCGTGATGAACTATAATATATCAGGGACATATATGATGATCCTTGAGATATTCGCGATGTTTGACACCACAAAAGTAGAAATCAAGAAGGAGCATCAATTGTTGATGGTTGGTGAAACCACTAGTTTCAAGAAGGGCAAGGGCAAGAAGGGATACTTCATGAAACGGCAAATCAGCTGCTGCTCTAGTGAAGAAACCCAAGGTTGAACCCACCCGAGACTAAGTGCTTCTGTAATAAGGGGAACAGTCACTGAAGCAGAACCACCCTAGATACTTGGTAGATGAGAAGGCTGGCAAGGTCGACAGAAGTATATTGGATATGCATTATAATGTGTACTTTACTAGTACTCCTAGTAGCACCAGGGTATTAGATACCGGTTCGGTTGCTAAGTGTTAGTAACTCGAAACAAAAGGCTACGGAATAAACGGAGACTAGCTAAAAGGTGAGATGACGATATGTGTTGGAAGTATTTCCAAGGTTGATCAAATATCGTACGCTCCCTCTACCATCGAGATTGGTATTAAAACCTAAATAATTGTTATTTGGTGTTTGCGTTGAGCATAGACATGATTGGATTATGTCTATCGCAATACGGTTATTCATTTAAGGAGAATAATGGTTACTCTGTTTATTTGAATAATACCTTCAATGGTCTTACACCTAAAATGAATGGTTTATTGAATCTCGATCGTAGTGATACACATGTTCATGCCAAAAGATAAGATAGTATGATAGTACCACCTACTTGTGGCACTGCCACTTAAGTCATATCGGTATAAAACGCATGAAGAAGCTCCATGTTGATGGATCTTTGGACTCACTCATTTTTGAAAGGATTGAGACATGCGAACCATGTTTGTTGGTAGATATGCATGAAGAAACTCTATACAGATGGATCGTTTGGACTCACTTGATTTTGAATCACTTGAGACATGCAAATCATACCACATGGGCAAGATGACTGAAAGCCTCGTTTTCAGTAAAATGGAACAAGAAAGCAACTTGTTGGAAGTAATACATCTTGATGTGCGCAGTCCAATGAGTGCTGAGGCATGTAGTGGATATCGTTATGTTCTTACTTCACAGATGATTTGAGTAGATACTGAGTATATTTACTTGATGAAACATAAGTCTGAATTATTGAAAGGTTCAAGTAATTTCAGAGTGAAGTTGAACATCGTCGTGACAAGAGGATAAAATGTCTATGATATGATCGTAGAGATGAATATCTGAATTACGAGTTTGGCACAGAATTAAGACATTGTGGAAATTGTTTCACAACCAATACAGCCTGGAACACCATAGTGTGATGGTGTGTCCGAACATCATAACTGCACCCTATTGGATATGATGCATACCATGATGTCTCTTATCGAATTACCATGATAGTTTATGGGTTAGGCATTAGAGACAACCACATTCACTTTAAAAGGGGCACCACGTAATTCCGATGAGATGACACCGTATGAACTATGGTTTAGAGAAACCTAAGCTGTCATTTCTTAAAAGTTTGGGGCTGCGACGCTTATGTGAAAAAGTTTCAGGCTGATAAGCTCGAACCCAAAGCGGATAAATGCATCTTCATAGGACACCCAAAACAGTTGGGTATACCTCCTGTCTCAGATTCGAAAGCAATAAGGGATTGTTTCTAGAATCGGGTCCTTTCTCGAGGAAAAGTTTCTCTCGAAAGAATTGAGTGGGAGGATGGTGGAGACTTGATGAGGTTATTGAACCGTCTCTTCAACTAGTGTGTGGCAGGGCACAGGAAGTTGTTCCTGTGGCACCTACACCAATTGAAGTGGAAGCTTATGATAGTGATCATGAAACTTCAGATCAAGTCACTACCAAACCTCGTGGGATGACAAGGATGCGTACTACTTCAGAGTGGTACGTAATCCTGTCTTGGAAGTCATGTTGCTAGACAACAATGAACCTACGAGCTATGGAGAAGCGATGGTGGGCCTGGATTCCAAAATGGCTCGAGGCCATATAATCCGAGAGAGGATCCATATATGAAAACAAAGTGTAGACTTTGGGAAGAACTACTTGATGGTCGTAAGGCTGTTAGGTACATATGGATTTTAAAAGGAAGACGGACAATGATGGTAAGTATCACCATTAAGAAAGCTCGACTTGTCATTAAGATGTTTTCCGACAAGTTCAAGGAGTTGACTACGATGAGACTTTCTCACTCGTAGCGATGCTAAGAGTCTGTTGGAATTATATTAGCAATTACTGCATTATTTATGAAATCTTGCAGATAGGATGTCAAAACATTGTTTCCTCGACGATTTTCTTGAGGAAAGGTTGTATGTGATACAACCGGAAGGTTTTGTCAATCCTGAAAGATGCTAACAAGTATGCAAAGCTCCAGCAATCCTTCTAAGGACTGGAGTAAGCATCTCGGAGTTGGAATGTATGCTTTGATGAGATGATCAAAGATTTTGGGTGTATACAAAGTTTATGAGAAACTTGTATTTCCAAAGAAGTGAGTGGGAGCACTATAGAATTTCTGATGAGTATATGTTGTTAACATATTGTTGATCAGAAATGATGTAGAATTTCTGGAAAGCATATAGGGTTATTTGAAAGTGTTTTTCAATGGAAAGCCTGGATTAAGCTACTTGAACATTGAGCATCAAGATCTATAAGGATAGATCAAAACGCTTAATGGTACTTTCAAATGAGCACATACCTTGACATGATCTTGAAGGTGTTCAAGATGGATCAGTCAAAGAAGGAGTTCTTGCCTGAGTTGTAAGGTATGAAGTTAAGACTTAAAGCTCGACCACGGCAGAAGAAAGAGGAAGGACGAAGGTCGTCCCCTATGCTTTTGTCATAGGCTCTCTACAGTATGCTATGCTGTGTGCCGCACCTGAAGTGTGCCTTGCCATGAGTCAGTCAAGGGGTACAAGAGTGATCCAAGAATGGATCACAGGACAGCGGTCAAAGTTATCCTTAGTAACTAGTGGACTAAGGAATTTTCTCGATTATGGAGGTGGTAAAAGAGTTCGTCGTAAAGGGTTACGCCGATGCAAACTTTGACACTAATCCAGATTATTCTGAGTAGTAAACTGGATTCGTATAGTAGAACAGTTATTTGGAATAGCTCCAAATAGAACGTGGTAGCTGCATCTAGGAGATGACATAGAGATTTGTAAAGCACACACGGATCTGAAAGATTCAGACCCGTTGACTATAACATCTCTCACAAGCATAACATGATCAAACCCAGAACTCATCGAGTGTTAATCACATGGTAATGTGAACTAGATTATTGACTCTAGTAAACTCTTTGGGTGTTAGTCACATGGGGATGTGACCTTGAGTGTTAATCACATATCGATGTGAACTGGATTATTGAGTCTAGTGCAAGTGGGAGACTATTGGAAATATGCCCTAGAGGCAATAATAAATTGATTATTATTAGATTTCCTTGTTCATGATAATCGTTTATTATCCATGCTAGAATTGTATTAATAGGAAACTCAGATACATGTGTGGATACATAGACAACACCATGTCCCTAGTAAGCCTCTAGTTGACTAGCTCATTGATCAATAGATGGTTACGGTTTCCTGACCATCGACATTGGATGTCATTGATAACGGGATCACATCATTAGGAGAATTATGTGACGGACAAGACCCAATCCTAAGCCTAGCACAAGATCATGTCAAGCTTTTCTAATGTCAAGTATCATTTCCTTAGACCATGAGATTGTGCAACTCCCGGATACCGTAGGAGTGCTTTGGGTGTGCCAAACGTCACAACGTAACTGGGTGGCTATAAAGGTACACTACAGGTATCTCCGAAAGTGTCTGTTGGGTTGGCACGAATCGAGACTGGGATTTGTCACTCCGTGTAAACGGAGAGGTATCTCTGGGCCCACTCGGTAGGACATCATCATAATGTGCACAATGTGACCAAGGAGTTGATCACGGGATGATATGTTACGGAACGAGTAAAAGAGACTTGCCTGTAACGAGATTGAACAAGGTATCGGGATACCGACAATCGAATCTCGGGCCAGTATCGTACCGCTAGACAAAGGGAATTGTATACGGTGATTGATTAAGTCCATGACATCGTGGTTCATCCGATGAGATATCATGGAGCATGTGGGAGCCAACATGGGTATCCAGATCCCGCTGTTGGTTATTGACCAGAGAGTTATCTCGATCATGTCTGCATGTTTCTGAACCCATAGGGTCTACACACTTAAGGTTCGATGACGCTAGGGTTATAGGGAATAGATATACGGTTTACCGAATATTGTTCGGAGTCCCGGATGAGATCCTGGATGTCACGAGGAGTTCCGAAATGGTCTGGAGGTAAAGATTTATATATAGGAAGTCCTGTTTTGGTCGCCGGAAAAGTTTCGGGGTTTATCGGTAACGTACCGGGACCACCGGGAGGGTCCCGGGGGTCCACCAAGTGGGGCCACAAGCCCCGGAGGGCTACATGGGCCAAGTGTGGGAGGGGACCAGCCCCAGGTGGGCTGGTGCGCCCCCCACAAGGGCCCAAGGCGCCTCCAAGAGGGAAGAGGGGGCAAACCCTAGGGCAGATGGGCCCTAAGGCCCACCCCAGGTGCGCCTCCCCCTCTCCCCCTTGTGGCCGCCACCCAGATGGGATCTGGGGGCTGCCGCCACCCCTAGGGAGGGAACCCTAGGTGGGGGCGCAGCCCCTCCCCTCCCCCTATATATACCTGAGGTTTGGGCTGCCCAACACATATGAGTTCTTGACCTCTCCCTGGCGCAGCCCTACATCCCTTTCTCGTCATATCTCGCGGTGCTTGGCGAAGCCCTGCTGGAGTACCACGCTCCTCCACCACCACCACGCCGTCGTGCTGCTGCTGGATGGAGTCTTCCCCAACCTCTCCTTCTCCCCTTGCTGGATCAAGGCGTAGGAGACGTCACCGGGCTGTACGTGTGTTGAACACGGAGGTGCCGTCCGTTAGGCACTAGGATCATCGGTGATTTGAATCACGACGAGTACGACTCCATCAACCCCGTTCACTTGAACGCTTCCGCGTAGCGATCTACAAGGGTATGTAGATGCACTCTCCTTCCCCTCGTTGCTGGTTTCTCCATAGATTAGATTTGGTGATCTCTTCTT
>NC_053022.1:114828135-114855565 GCF_003073215.2 Triticum urartu
TAGAGGCAATTATAAATTGGTTATTATTATATTTCCTTGTTCATGATAATCGTTTATTATCCATGCTATAATTGTATTGATAGGAAACTCAGATACATGTGTGGATACATAGACAACACCATGTCCCTAGTAAGCCTCTAGTTGACTAGCTCGTTGATCAATAGATGGTTACGGTTTCCTAACCATGGACATTGGATGTCGTTGATAACGGGATCACATCATTAGGAGAATGATTGTAGATGGACAAGACCCAATCCTGCCATAGCACTAGATCGGTGTTTCGTATGCTAAAGCTTTTCTAATGGTCAAGTATTCATTTCCTTAGACCATGAGATTGTGCAACTCCGGATACCGTAGGAATGCTTTGGGTTGTGCCAAACGTCACAACGTAACTGGGTGGCTATAAAGGTACATTACAGGTATCTCCGAAAGTATGTCTGTTGGGTTGGGCACGATCGAGACTGGGATTTGTCACTCCGTGTAAGCGAGAGGTATCTTCTGGCCCACTCGGGTAGGACATCCATCATATGCGCAATGTGACCAAGGAGTTGATCACGGGATGATGTGTTACGGAACGAGTAAGAGACTTGCCGGGTAACGAGATGAACAAGGTATTGGATACCGACGATCGAATCTCGGCAAGTAACGTACCGCCTAGACAAAGAATTGTATACGGGATTGATAAGTCCTTGACATCGTGGTTCATCCGATGAGATCATCGTGGAACATGTGGGAGCCATCATGGGTATCCAGATCCCGCTGTTGGTTATTGACCGGAGAACGTCTCGGTCATGTCTGCATGTCTCCCGAACCCGTAGGGTCTACACACTTAAGGTTCGGTGACGCTAGGGTTATAGAGATATTAGTATGCGGTAACCCGAAAGTTGTTCGGAGTCCCGGATGAGATCCCGGACGTCACGAGGAGTTCCGGAATGGTCCGGAGGTAAAGAATTATATATAGGAAGTGCTATTTCGGCCATCGGGACAAGTTTCGGGGTCATCGGTATTGTACCGGGACCACCGGAAGGGTCCCGGGGGTCCACCGGGTGGGGCCACCTGCCCCGGGGGGGCACATGGGCTGTAAGGGGAGTGCCTTGGCCTATATGGGCCAAGGGCACCAGCCCCAAGAGGCCCATGCACCAAGAGATGGGAAAAAGGTGAGAGTCCTAAAAGGGGAAGGCACCTCTGAGGTGCCTTGGGGAGGATGGACTCCTCCCCACCCTTGGCCGCACCCTTCCTTGGAGGAAGGGGCAAGGGCTGCGCCTCCCCCTCTCCCTTGGCCCTATATATAGTGGGGAAAAAGGAGGAGCAAACCAATCTAAGGCCTGGCGCCTCCCTCTCCCTCCCGTGACACATCTTCCTCCTCCCGCAGCGCTTAGCGAAGCCCTGTTGGAATCCCGCTACTTCCACCACGCCGTCGTGCTGCTGGATCTCCATCAACCTCTCCTCCCCCCTTGCTGGATCACGGCGTGGAGACGTCTCCGTTTTCCGTGATTTGTGGTTGAAGTCTTGCTCTATGTTGGCCGTGGTGCGTGCTGCTGTTAGTGTGTAGTTGTGCGTCGGTGATTTGATGTGTTTTATTTCCGTGCGTACCGATGTGATCTATACTCTCGTTCCTTCTTAGGCCCCGGTTTTGCGTGTCTTGTTGAGGGATCGTCTGGTCGCGTGGTGTGTGGGCGTATGCTACCGAAGTGAGTGTAGTGGGCCGTGAGTGTGCTGGCCTCGGGGTTGGTGTGCTAATGAGCGTGCGTCGAGGTAGGAGTGTGAGTCGTTGTGGGAGCAGGCGTGAGAGAGAGTGTGTGTGAGATGTATGGGTACGGGTGGGAGGGTGCGCCGAGAGGAGGGGTGTTGGCGTGAAGTTTCGAACGAGTTGCCGTGCGGATGCGTGGCGGCGTTGCCTTTGTGTTTTTTTGGAGCAGCGACTCGTATCTGCCGCCACCACCTCCTCGAGTATCGCTTTGACGATCGCTTTGGTGGAATTGTGCGGAATTGAGTCTACAACAACCCTGGAAAATTTCGTCGAGTTCCGATGGAGGAATCTCTGGCAATCCACGATATACCGGAGCCCTGTCAAATCTGGACGGGAATTTGGATGAGTTTAGGGCGTGGTGTCCAGCTTCTAGCTCGGACGTCCTTTGGAAGATCCAACCGTTGATCGGCTGCGGAATTCCTATATCTACCACCTCTCAAAATTTCAGCTCGATCCGACCGTCCAAACTCCGGGAACCTTCCGATTAGTGCATCACTTTTCGGATCTGTTTTCTGCGCGAAAACGAATCCGACCCGAGTTCATCTTTTTTATGAACGGGATTTCGGACATCCCTTTTGAAGGAAGTTTTGTATGGGGTATTGTGTTTTGTTCCCGAACACATCCCACTAACTTTAAGATCTTTTGAACATGATCTTCAACATCATGCTGGTGTCAAACCAGTCCGGCAATATTGCTCCACGGGCGCCACACGATCCACTCGACCAGGTCGATTTACCTACATCCACATAAGGTTAGCTGGTTCTCTATGCCACGCACTCCCCGCGCTTTAGACGACGTACTGTCACGATTTAGCAGCGCATCACTTCTTCCTTTCGGTCAGCTAAACATCATTCGGTTATGTTGTGTGATATCAAACCATGAGTCCGATCCTCCAAAGCCGATCCCGTGTACGAAGGATAAATCTCATCAACATTGCCGCCCTCCACGGATTACACGGAGCCGAGGTCATTCACGTGAGACGGATAGTTAACGTCTCCCCGGCAGGGGGGTGGGGTGGGGGTGGTGTGTGGAGGGTGGGTGTGTGGTGTGTGTGATGGAGTGGTGTGCGGTGTGTGCTGCGTGGGTGGTGGTTGGGTGGGCGGTGCGATCTGTGGGGTGGCAGGGAGTGTGTGCTCGGCTCGTTCGATGGCTAGTGCGACGGGGTGTAGGCGTGGGTGTGTGGTGTGGTGGGGGCGAGGTCGACCTGGAGGGTCGTTGGTCTGCGAAACTGTGTTGGAGCAGCGCGGCGGTATGGGTGTGAAGATGTGGAGAGCGGCGAGTGCATGTGGCACGAGCCGGCCGGGTGAGTCGGGCGTGCTTCGGAACGGGACCCGACACTATGCTTCTTCAATCTGGGGTCCATTGCTAGACACGCCGAGCTATTTCGACGGGTTGGGTCGTCATCGGAGATGACTGACACCTGTTCATAGAGGCTTCGATTGCTATCTTCGGGCTTGGACCGGGTGCTTCAGCCATCTTCGGGTATTCATCTACCCCTAATATTCTACTGTTACACTTCCTGGCCCCTGCGACTTAGCTCTTCTAAGAAATATGGTGGATCCGACCTATCTCGACTCCGAATGTTTGAGGTCCGAGAGTCACATGAATGAGTGAGTCGAGTGAGAGTGCTTAGTTGCCTGCTCGGGGCGACTATCAGATTCTGTGGTGATCTCGGATGCATACCTTGTTGACCAGGCATGTGTCTCCGATGGGTCGGTCGCAGTTTTTACCTGTGGACCCGACGTTGCATGCGGAGGCAATGTGCAGGAGGGTTGTTGGCGGGATAGATGCGCGGTACAGCAGGCCCGAAGGTAGTTAGGAATGGCGGCTTCCTATGGCGGTATCTCGCTTATAACAATAAACCAGGTGCTATTAATCGGATGAGTGGTGGTGGTGGGTTAGCATTTGTTTTGATTAGGTTTCCATTTTAGTGTGTGGATCCGCAATATGGACAAATCATCATTACTTTCTGTGGGTCCTTGATTCTCAATATGCATCATATGGGTTATCAAGTACGCTCTAGTCAATGAACAAGTTGAGATCTGCTCGCGCCGCTCTGGGTTGTGTTGCATTGTTTTGTGGTGTATGGTTTCCAGCAAAGAACGTTTCTTACACTTTAACCGCGAAGTTGACGCTTTCCGTAACGATGACACCTAGTCGGCGAACACCGCATCTGGAGCTCGTGATTTGCCAATTTATTTACCCTGGTGGGATGAGGACCTTTTTCAGGCCGGAGCCATTGCTGAGTACATAGCCTGATGCACACCAGTGTGTGTGACTAAAGACAATCACGCCGACCCTGCAGACACTCCGGATCTAGCACTTACTGACTTTATTGCATAGTTGTGTAGTCGTGAACCCGTCTCGGAGTAAAGGTACGGTGCCCAAACGTCGGTCCGGCGCTTCATCCCACAAGCACCAATTGTTTTTTTTGCGCAAATGCCAGGCCTATTTCTTCTGATTCCTTCAACTTTGCATTATAATAGAATGCTTATTATTTGATACATATGCAACATTCTCTCCGAATATATTGCGACTCTAACTTAATACTATTATTTGTTCTTTCTACTCGTGTTGTGCCAACTAGATAATTATTGTATTGATGCTACCCTAGTTGCATGATGCAAATGTTGGAGATCACGTGGGACTTAGCCTAAATTTCAAGGCGTCACTTGTCTGTACGTGGTCAACCCAAGATCAAGGCTGATGGTGGTCATTGGTTCGCAGCTGGACGGTGAGGCAGGGTTGGAGGCGGTGTGTGAGTGTCACCGAGCGTGTGGCGAGGAGGTGAGTGCGAGGTGTGAGGTCTGCGCGTGTGGAAGCGTTCGTCGACACTCGGTACCGGTGAGTGTAATGGAGCGCCAGGCCTGTGGGGCTGAATGCTCCTGTTGTCAACGCGCCGCGATCAAAGACTCGCGGCGTTGATGAGGTGTTCAATCTCCGATGTCTTGTTTTAGGACCGTCCGAACCAATAAGCGAGCTAATTCATTCTATGACTATAAGAGCTTTAATTTATACTTGCGTTCTCTGGTAGGTCGACGCCGAAGGCATTATCCGCGCTGTGTTTATGCGGAAAGATTAGGGTTGCCTGTGTCTCTACAAAAATCTCTCCTTGTGTCCAAACTTTGTCTTATGTGACGATCCAATAAATTACCAATACCGTTCATATCTTGGGGGCGAGGCTTCCTTCGATGAAGACTTTGTCACACGTTGCTGCGTATGATCTCCCATCAAGTACTTGTACGGGCTTTCGTTACGTGGCTCTCCAGTTGCAGTGTATATAGCCGACGGAATTTGGCAGCGAATATTGACGTTAAGCGAGTTTGCAATCTGGATGGGGTAGTGATCCATCGCTGCCGCTGATTTAGGCGGCGCCACAGGCGGGTGGTGACGGCGGGCGGGGCGGCGGGGAGGTTTGTGTCGGGCGTAGAGGGTGAGGAGGAGTGGGGAGGCGGACGCTGGGTGAGGGATGTGGTCACGCGGCGTGGGGTGTGCGGCCGCGGAGCCGGAGGCCTCGAGGAGGCGTGGTGAAGGCGGAGAAGGCGTGAGGGCGGCTGTGTGAGAGTGGTGTGTGGCAATGGTCGGGAGTTCGCGAAGCAGGTGCGGCGACGCGCGGGAGGAGAGTGTTGGTCGTGCAGACACAACGGGAAAGATCAGATTGGGAGTACAAAAATGCGCTAGTTGCACAAAGTCTCATAATTAACGACGCATGAGGCAGGGCCGCACGAATGTGAGGAAAGGGGCGTGGTGGTTTGCTCCTGTCTATCCTTTTGGTTCGCGGCTGTACCTAATTTCTCTATCGATGAAGTCTTCTGGTGGCGAGTTGGCACTAGTGATAGAGGTCCAAGGTATAAGGCATGAAGTGCCTGAGCGCGTCGCTCTTCTTCGTGTTACAGCCATTTGGATGGCCCCTTGCTATTTCCACCGCTTTGGCTAGGGTTCGGACAAAACACCGGGAAGGTCTGCGGCAAGTATTCGTCAAGCCGATCGGGGGAGGAGTCACCTAACATTTTTGCGTCCTTCTGCCGAAGAGGAGAGGAAGCGCTAGCCTACCGGGAAGGTGTCGGCTTCATTTACTGCGTTAACGTCTCTTGGTTAAGTGACTTTGACATCTCCAGTTCATTCGTTTATATCTTAGTACTTTCTCTTCTTTGGGTACAGTGCGCAATCATTTATGCTTGTGCTACCCACTATGTCACTTTGGTGGGGCTCTTAAGTTTGATTTGGAGGTGCCGCTTCTTGTATAGTACCATAGTTGTTTCTTCATTGCGTCTCGTCATTGCAAAGTTAAGGTTGTCACATTATTACCCTACTTCCTACTCCTAGTCTCCTCTTTTTGAATCTGGCACCCCGAGGGTGGTAGGGTCGGGGCTCCTCCAACCTAACCCGTCGGACGCCCTAATTCTGCTCTCAAAAGCGCACTAGCAGGTTAGAGGTCCCTTGCTATTAATCCTCCGCGACCTGATGAGAAGTTAGGGCCTCCGCCCCTCGGGATAGGAGTTGAAGCCCATATGATGACCCGCTTCAAGTCTGGTTGAATATGAACAATACCTATTATCATGTGGTTAAAGCAGCCCGACAGACCCACACTAATCACTTTTTTCTGAATGACCCCCAACATTTGGCTTGACACGGTAGGGCACTTACCGTAATTAATCAAATATTTGTTGACTCTCACAGCGACTTACTCTCTCCGGTCACGCAGATTGACTCGGCAATCACTTGTTCGTGCGTTACCATAAGCTGACGCTCCCGTGAGAAGTCATTCATGAGAATCGAGTCGACTCAGGCACTCTTCTTCTCCCCGTACAATCCACAACTCTCCTATCCGCCTGGCGAGTCAGTCAAAGATACCGCATGTTAACTCATATCTACGCAGAACCTCAAGCACCTTGCTTCACTTCCAGATGTCGGCTTAAGCTTGAGTGTAAGTAGCAAGGCCTCAAATTATCGCGTGGCAGTTCCCGGTGGGAGCACGGGATGACATGGGATTGAAAACTGTAAAGACGTTCTGATTTTGCAGAGAGTGAAGGCGCAGGTCAATAAAACACAACCAACTAGACCGCGCTGGAGTCGTTCTCGTGCAACGCTTCTTGCCATTGCAGAATGGAAAGTTTTGAACCCACATGTTGAGAGTGGACCCTCTCCCATTTGTTCCACCGACTCGTTGCACTACTCTGTACGAACGCGAGATGTTCCTAGAAAGTTGCCTCCAACAATGGGCTAATGTGATGTCCCTAAATTACCCTGTCTGTATTGCTCCAATCGATATTCCCAACCTTCTCATCTGATACCTGATTGCGGCTCACTTTTCTTGCTTGTTATCCATAAGATGCTCGCAGTGATCACTGCCATCGGACTTCGTTCACCCATTGGCGGAGCTTGGACATAATTTAAACCTCCCTTCGAGGTATTTCTGATCTCTTCCTGCACTGGCATTTCCGTGTGACCGGTGCTGATAAGTCCTTCTTTATTCCATACCGCGTTCCCGTAAAGGCCAAGCAATTCCCTTAGCTTTCACATACAAAGTTTTGGTGACTTGTCACATTCTCCGCTTAGAAGGGCCTAATTATGATGTGGCCACTAACATCCGCTCTGTTCAGTCGAGCCGCACTTATGATCTACCATCTCTCTCCACAGCTCACGTAGCGTCAAGAAGTCAGAGTAGTGTCGAATCCAGAAATTCTCGAAGGTATGACCAATCCACTGCTCGGGCTTGCATATCTCCTTTCGGTATGAAGGTGGGAAGTCGAAGACTTGTGCTTATCCATTTTGTAGTCGCCCGAGTTCTCCCTACACAGAACAGATTTGCTATACAGCGAAGTTCGGGAAAGGCGATCCCTATATTGACAATTCTCTGTATGTATGGTCACCGCGTATATATAGAGTACTACTCCCTCCTATGATTACTGGTCAGATGACCATGTGAGTTGAACCGCTACAACTCCTCCTAGAGAAGACTGACCTTTGCCATCACAGAGGTATCTGAGGCAGGAGGTGAGATGTGCCATACGCTCTTCATTCAGTGATCAGTACCTCACTAAGAACGAGGCGCAATGATGAAATGCTCGCGCAGAAGAGCTAACTTTAATGATAGAAGGACAAAATCTTGATTGGCTTTTATGGCATTACGGAATAAGATCGCGTCTAGATCCCTGTTTTACTGGCGGTGCTGCTTCTAGGATTGGGTCTCTTTCTCGTCCCAAATTACAAACACTTCGATACTCTGTCTCGCCTTATCATGAAATGTTTGGTATCTCCAACGGGTTTAAGCTTGCCCCCTAAGAAACTCCCAAGCTGCACATCCAATGGGTCTTTTCCCAGGGATCATGGTTTATGGCAGAACAAGAGACCGGCGGATCTCGACACCTTCTCAACTTTCGAGATGCGAATGCGGAACCTCCATAGTCCTTTGCAAAGAAATGGTCGCATTCCTGATGGGTGGATCCCTTGTCTCTCAGTGTTTGTCTCATTTCGGCGATAGTCTCGCTATCACATTAGATCCACCTGTACCTAGTTTCCCTTATCCATCGACTTATCCTGGGTCAACTTGCGGAGAGATCAATTGTATCATACCAAGAAGACTTTTCCTTTCTATCGTGAGCACCCCATTGCTATTCTTGAAGAATGACAAAGCGGATGAGCCAAGACTTACGTCAATAATAAGTGATCAAAATCCACAAAATTTCTCTTCTTACTCCAAAGTTAACGTGGTACCGACCGATGTCATATTTCCCCACACCGTGAGACCAGCCACCTCGGAAACGCGAGCTCCATATGATCACTCCCGTTTGTTGAAAGTAGGATCGGGAGGGATTTGACCTTGCTTTGAATTACAGTTCAAGGGGAGTACCCCGGGTGTTTGTCCAATGCGCTCCCCCGATCTCGGCACGCAGATCCTCCCCTCTCATTTTGTAGTGGTGGAGTGTTGTAACACCCCGCGATGTAATTTACCGCATCATTATATGGTGTTTGTCCGGACCCAACACGGGGCGGCATTCTTGGTTCAACCAGCTCTTGCCGTTTTGATCCAGTCGACTGTGATGGGGACGAGCTCGTTTTTATTGTTTTTCTTTCCACTGTAGGATTTTCAGCGTGTTCCCTTGATGTGCCCCCTCCGCATTCGTCTTTTTGTTGCCGTTTTCAACGAAAATGCGCGATCGATCAATCATTCTATCA
Organism: Triticum urartu; assembly: GCF_003073215.2. NCBI lineage: Eukaryota > Viridiplantae > Streptophyta > Magnoliopsida > Poales > Poaceae > Triticum > Triticum urartu. The sequence goes on from NC_053022.1 coordinate 114,837,065, forward strand.
GTCTTGAGATACAGTCATGTAGCTAATTCTCTGTTTTGATCAAACCCTAGCGCGATTTCGGGTGGTCCGTTAGGGCTGTCAGTGGCAATAACGTACAGCATCTGCTCTACAGGCGTTGTCGCGTGTTTGATGCTTCCGGCGCTTCCTAAATCTCCTGACGCGATGCGCCCCTGTTGACTAACGCATATTTCGGGTGTACTCCAGCGTGGGTAGGGGCCTCCTTTCTAACTTTTTGCCAATGGATGGAGACAGGACTTGGCAGCGGTAGCCATTGGTTCCTACTAACTGTGTTCTGAGCACCTTTGATCTCCTTGTCTCAAGCTTTTCTCGTTGCTTATTCTTGGATCTCTTCCTCGTCTTCGATACGTTTGGTCCAGATCGGTGTGTAAACGGAGATCCAGCAGGACATAGAGGGTTTCCTCCGGGACCGAAGTAAGGAGCCTGCTACGTCATACTCTCTTTTGTCTCCTCGTCTTACGTATCGTTGCGTAAGCGCGATCATCACGCGTGCCTCTCATCGGCTCATCCACCTCGTTGTCTGAACGTTGGTAAGTATCAACGAAGTGGTCACGCGATGGCACGAACATAACCTCACAAGGCAGAGTTCTTTCACGCGTTGTATTAAACTCGACGTCGCTTGGCAAGTGACTGTGTCGCCTGAGATTCTGGGAATATGTTTTCACACCAAGCACAGAGGAAATATCGCGATGAGGAAATCGCGGCGCAGCCGCCGGGATGATAGAAGACAGCGGCGGACAATTGTCAAGCCGTGCTACACGGGAGAACAATGCCTGTTTCGCATAGAGTGAACACTTTCATGCCAACTCAATGGCAGAGTTGAATCGACAATGATATGGAAGTATTGGCATGTACACAACCCGGCCCAGGCTAATCTCTATGAGGTGCAACAAAAAATGCCCCGAACTCGAGGAAAAAAAATAATTAGCGCCGGAAACGGCAGTTGGATACTTAAAGGTAAATTACATCCGGGGTGTTACAACACTCCACCACTACGAAAGGATCTCGTCCCGAGATCTAGGACTGGAAAAACGCGGGTACTCAGAACGGAGGTGATCCTCGCGTTCCCAGGTGGCTTCACGGTCGGAATGGTGTGACCACTTGACTTTGAGGAATTTGATTGACTTGTTGCGAGTCTTGCGCTCAGTTTCTTCAAGAATAGCGGGTGCTCACGATAAGAAAGGTCTTCTTGGAGATCAATGTCTTCGAAGTTGACGGTGCGGTCAGGGGTCTTGAAGCACTTGCGAGCTTGAGAGACATGGAAACACGTCGTGCACTTGCAAAGTTGGAGGGAAGCTCAAGTTGATAGGCGAGATCGCCTCTCTTGCTGACGATCTTGAAAGGACCCACGTATCTAGGGGCAAGCTTCCCTTTGATACCGAAGCGACGAGTACCTTTCATTGGAGAGACGGAGGTAAACATGGTCTCCGATCTCGAAAGCCAATCACGATGCTTACTATCATAGTAGCTCTTCTGGCGCGATTGCGCGCTTTGAGATTATCACGAATGACTTTGCACATTCTCTTGCCTCTGTGATCAAGTCATTTCCAAGAAGTTGACGTTCACCAGTCTCTGACTATAAGACGGACACTTCCTGGCGATAGAGAATCTCGAACAGGGCCTTGCCCGAACTCGCTAGGCATGCACCAGTTATTAAGCGCAGAGTCGTGCACCTTACGGCATGCCATAGAGAACCCCTTGGTCAAATTGGGGCCATTTCGAACCGATTAACCGCTTCACATAAGTTAGGTTGTAGAGGAATACGTCCGGCTAGGTGGTAACGAGAACAATTCGGATCCCACCTTAACATGAGCCGTCTTAGAGAAGATTAACTGACAACGCCATCCCGTGAGCATATCTTCGAGACGGAGGTGCTGAAATGACAACAATCAGCTCGATTCTGAACCGACTAGTTTTTTGAGGTGATTGAAATAGGCTAGTCTGCAGAGAGCGTGAATAGATAGGTGCCCATGGCTTTCTGAAAGAATCCCATATAACTCCGGATCGGAAGATTGCGTGCCCACTGTGCTGAAGAGAATCAAACTACTGGAATCCGTGGCAGAGAGGACAATCCCGATATGAGGTATCCTAAAAGGCTCTCGCCCAACTGTGTATGACCGGGATGGCACGTACGTGACTTATTAGTTTTCAGACTCTTTTGGATTAGCTGCAGTGCATACCCAGCTGAAGCCGCTCACATGTGAGTCTGAACGTATTGTCTCAAGATGAGCAAACTCTCTGAGGCTATAGCATCATTGGCTATATGCTTTGGAGCTTTGTGAGGGTATTTCCCGATCATCTAGGGATCGCATACTCTTCAATAGTTGAGGTCAATGCTCTCCATTCTGGTAACAGAATAGGCCAAGGAGGTTGTGTCGGAGGGAGGCCCCTGAAGTGACTTGTCCGAATCTGGCTCGTTCTGCCGTTCACTCGTTCTGCAGATCATTCCACTGTCATTCACGAAGGTCTCGAGGCAATATCATTGCAGCGTATCATTCGAGTCCATCTCTACTTAAGTCCATGCTTTTAGGTGCGTGGCTATCTGCGATACAATCTCATTGTCGGCGTCCGGACCAGGAGTGGGATTGGTATACGAGAGATTGTGAGGGGCCGTCTGCCTTCAATAATCCGGACTTTTACGTGGATCACCTTTGTGATGCACAACCTGCGGATCTCGAAGAGAGCTATCCGTGAGTCGAATTACATGCTCGGGAGTGCCCCTGAACGCTCATGCGTGCTGTATGAGAAAGACCCAGTATTAGTGTTGCTCTGCTCGTGGGTTGTGAACATGAGCTCCACCTATCCTAATTTCAAAGAGCTTGGAGGGGCTCTGTAGGCATGCGTGATGGTCCCTTCCAATTCCTCGGCCTATTATTCCGAGACGCGTGGGCCAGGTTTACTAGTCTCAGTCAGAGAACCCGTTAGAGCCCACCTAAACGTATGAGCGGCTTGAGTTAGAGCAACATATAGGCTGCCCCGAGGTAAGGTAGAACCGCACACTCGTGTGCAGAAGTACTATAAAGGTGAGTAGTATAAGGTAAAATAATAAACTGGGACCTCCGAAAGGGTGCTGGAGATAGAAGGACCTTTAACGCTCCGCACGCCCTCTCTATCCCCTCAGCGCTCTAGAATAAACTTAACGCCGGCACCCATACTGACCTTGTGGTTGAGAGAAATGATGGTGCATAGGGTACGAGCAGTATGTAGTTGCTAGCTGCATATCCCCTCTGTGCTTCCTCCAACCATAACTTGTGACACACCGCACAGATTTTTTAAAGGGCGACCTCAGACTTCTCCCTGCGTTTCGTGTGCACGGAACCAAAAATGTGTTTGTACTAATACGGTGTGGAGAATCATGGACGCGGCTGTGCTCTCTCCATTTACACCCACAGTGCCCTCAGGCGCCTTATAAGGCTGTACCACAGAACATAACAGCTCCGCGTCCTTCCCCAGCAAACTGTCGAGTGCCTATTTCCGTCTGACGACGTGCGCACTTTAGGAATGTCCCGCTACTTCCACCACTGCCGCTCGTGCATGCGTGTGATCTCCATTCAACCTCTCCCTCCCCGGGCTGGATCAAGGTGTGGTGTATGACGTTCTCCGTTCCTGTAGTGAATCGAAGTGTCTATGCTCACTCGACAGGAAGTGCCATCACGTATCGGCGTCATCACGCCGCAATTCACCCTCAGATGCTTATTTTTTCTTCCCCGCGTCGCCTCATTGCTATATTATGAGACTTGTGCATATGATCTCTCTCTGTAGAGTATGACATCTCACTATTTTACCGCTTGTGTCTTGTGGCTCCGTAGAACGCCGATTCTCAGTTGAGAATACTACTTAAAGCAGCGCTAGTCTATCTCAGCTATTCACCCGAATCTGACGCTTCCGTCCGGTTCGTCGACCTGGGATCGTTGGACAGGATGCTAAGTGGTACCTCCCTTACTCCCGTGACCCCATACTGTTGTACCTGCGAATAAACACTAATCTCTGGAGTGGTGAGATGAGCGTGTAGCTGGTAACGACATCTTGAGCGACGACACGCGGCTTCCATTGGGAAATCTTATGAGCTACGCGTCTGGGTAGTTCTGCTGCCACCACAGCGTTGTCAGAATCGCTTACAGTACAAGTTATTGTGTCGTTCGATATTGTCAATTTGTGCGATACTATCACGATTACACAGTGATACTGGTACAGCCCAGTACAATTAGTATTTCTCTCCGAGTAGCATCATAGGTTGAGAATTAGCGTTCATGCAACGGCAAGCGCCCCACAAATGAAGTCATCGTGTGAATCTAATGCGTTAGACATATATGGACTCATCCAGATTCGGACAGAGTGAATTTTTCACCAGTGTGCATCTATTTATTCTCGCGACTAAGAAGGCGTGAGATGTGCTCGTCTCTCGTGCTCGCACTATAGTCGGCTCGCCGGCAATCGTATTAGGAAGAAGTCCTTATATGATTAGAAGTTCTTATGACACTTATAATTTGCAGCGTCTTGTGGAGCCTTTGCGTAGGTTAAGAGAATGATGTTTTCTTGCTTGAAATGAATCCATCGGCCACGCGCTATAAACCGAACGTCAAATCAGACCTCAATTCGCGGACGGTCTAAAACTTGTGTTTTGCCAGGTGCCCTCAATAGGCCTTGAGTGTGTCTCGTGAGATGTGGCCGGAACAAGAAGGACTCGTGGATAGAAAGAGCATTAGTATATCGAATTTAGCTCGAGATATAAGTAGTGTGTCGCTATTAAATAGGCTAATCGCAAACTTCGGATGGTCACGGGATTACAGTGACTCGCAAGATGTCATGACCCAAGGATGCGGAAGTCAGAGACGTTGATCGCAGTGAATTGCGCATCCTCCCGGTCATCATTTATTCTCTGTGCTCTATATGCATAAGGAATTTATTGTGCGAAATTCCATGTCAATGTGAATTAGTACATATATAGAATAATTGTCAATTAGAACAGAACTGTGGTAGGTGCTATAAAATAAAGATAACTCTTACTCGCAAAAGCTCGGGGTATTTATAGACAGAAGAAGTGTTCTCACTCCGTAACTATGCACGGTTGTTCCTCAGTTGCGTCACCGCTAATGCGCGATCGCACCGCCTGTCGGCAGCATCAGCTCGGTGTCGTAGATGTGAGATTCAAGTTGATTTGTCAAAGCCTGGAATTGTGACATTAAACGCATCCGTGAGTCCAGATGCTACGAGCAGCCCAAACACTTAGGTTAATCTTGGACTTCGGTCGGGGAGCGTAATTGTAGCATAACCTGAAGTCTCGGAAACCCAAGAACCTAGCACGTCTGAAGTGCTCGAGGCGATCGAGTCGCTATATATAGAATGGATATTAGGACCTCTCAAGTCAACTAAGTATGTCTGGCACAAACCGACGTTCCAGATGATTCACTGCGAGTTTCACTTGGGTGGATATGATCGGAGACAACGAGAAGCCCTATAGTTAGAACTCGAATAATATACTTGGGATTACTAATAGTACAACTCTGACGGTTGGAGGGATTTTGTGTTGCTCTAAATCCGTGCGTAAGTCGCAAGGTATCAATGAGACGATAGGGTGAATTCTCAAAATTGGGACTCCCTCCGCACACCCATTGACTCCTAATGGGCGATACATATAAACGAACGATACGTCCCTCCGCTCCCAATAGAAGGAGATAAGTTTTTGCGAGACTCGCATCGAGCTCGTACGATAGCGGCTCGGTTCCCCGGTGGCTTTTCCATTCTTAACATCAATATTTGAGCGGATAGTGATCCCTGGTTAGAGGGCAGGCTAGTGAGGCCGAAGTGTCCGGAGTAGGTTGATGAAGAGATGGGCGAAAGCCCGCACTAGTGCCATTGCAGGTTAGATAAGTTATCCGCACAGTCTCCATTTGACGGTCGAGACCCGATTGAGGTCTGACTCAGATGAATACGGGGACGTGATGGTACCCCCTACAATTGTCTTTTGTTAAGATAGGGAGTGCTAATAGTTTCTATTGAATTGCTCGGGCCTTTAGTGCTGCTTGACCTCGTACGAACTTGGTCTAGTGGTGGATGTTGTGAGCGAACCATTCTGACTAGACATTTGTCTGATAACTGACAGTAGATTTTTAGCTTTCGCGCTATGTTAATATGGTTATAAGCGGATTCTCGAGGGCACCCAAGATGCCGTGTTCGAACCAATGCCTCTCGCTGAACATATTGAGATTTCGCTCGTGCTCCTCCGTGAGTAGGGCTGATACTCTTGAGGGATAAGCTGCCGGCCGAGCTCAAATGGTGGAGTGGCATTAGATTTTAAGAACTTCCCCTCGATCTTGTTGCTTAGCTGGGCACAGGACATCTACGGATGATGATGGCTTCCAGAATGTTTACGCGAGACTTGAGTGCCTGTCATGAAGGTACTCTGTGCTAGGAATGAAGTCGAATCAGCTTTTCTGCTAATCGGAGTGGGAAGCGACTGTGTCTTCTTTCTCAAAGCGACTAGACAGTTAGCTCGCTAGTGGCTCATCGACGCTAAGTTCATGATCCATCCAGTCTGAATTATGTAGCTTGACTGGTTGATTGAGACACCAGCATTTGAATGTTGAATATGATCATGGCGAACATCAATATGGATACTATACCCGTTTATGAGATGGATGGTGATTCGGTTCGACCGATATATGCGACTCCGACTCCCCGCCCTACAAATGCTTTCGCTAAATCATACAGGGATGTGCCGAAGCAATCCTGAATTTCATAATCATAAAGATGGAAATCGTGTGTCTGGTAAAACTTTAGTGGTTTTTTCCGCCAGGCAGAAAAGGCCAGATAAGAGTGCGAAAAGATGGATGGCGACTAATCGCGAAGGTTCCTGGAGCATATTTGTCAACGGGCATCAGCTGCACTCAGTGCGTCGAGATCAAAACGTCTGAGATATAGTGTAATCGCCAGAAAAGGCTGCTAAGGAACTATAGTAGGATATTTCCATGGTCTAAAGCACGGAGTACACCAAGATCCACGGTTGGTGATCTTTCCAAGCAGAAATTTACCACTGAGAGACTTGACGTAGATAACGCGAAAGGCCTTAGACAGAACATGTGACGCATCAGACGTAACGCTCACTCTGGTTATAACATTGTGTTAGTGTACTTTTACTAGCACCTCCTCATGTCCAGCAAATCTCACGGCTCCATTCCATAAGATTATCTCTCGACAGGGTGTGCTCGGTGGTAGGTGATATCGATAAGAAGTCGATAAAGGCTAATTGCGCCATGATAATACTGGAGACCTATGCTCCAAATACTCGAGGGTGACGAAATATCTGCTCTCGGAGTGTTATAACTATCCAAGTGGTTGTATAGTGACTGACATTTCCACAATCTACATTTACCCACGCACATACTCGCTGACCATTCGCTAGCAAATAGTCGATGAGTTTGCGTTTGTAGCAGTGAGACGAGTGAATTGGGTATTTATGCTATCGAATTACGGTTAGTGTCATTGGCGTGAGAGATAGTCAGGATTTACTTCTGCTCTTTAATTTGGAATTAATAGCTTTCCCATGGTTTTAGTACCCTAAAATGAATGGAGATAATTAATACAATCTCATCGTCGTTGATTCCACATCTACTGGTGTGCTCGAGAGAGGTCATTGTATTGACAATATGAAGCCCTACGTTGTAGCCTGTGGCTGGGTGCCAAATGCCGTCAATACGGTATAATACCATTCAGAAATGTGTTCCTTTACGATAGACTGCAATCGAAAGAGTACAATCGCCTTACCTTGTGTTGAGATGGCATATTTATGTCGGAGACTTTCACCCCGATGTTTGTATGAAATCGGAAGGTTGGTACCAATTAGCGCATAACCCCACTTTGTTACGTATTGGTCTGATCAAGTATGCAGTAAGAAGACCTCCATGCAAGAATAGGAGCCGTGTTTTGTTCACTACAGGACTTGGTGTTTGATTCACTTGGACACTCGCAGAAAGTCTTTCGCAATGTGGGGAAGTGACTGGACTTGATCAAGCCGTCCTCCGTTTTCAGGTAATAGATAGGTGTCAAAAGAAATAAGTCAGAACCTCTGTTGAAGATTAGATAACATTTTTGTAGTCGTGTGTAGTCCGCAATGATCGGCTGAAGGCGGGTCACGTGGCTTACTCGCCTCTATTGTTCTTCTCACTTATCACAGCTGATACTTACTAGATTAATCTCGAGGATACGTCAATTTAACCTGGTCATTCGCCTTCAGAGCTTGAATATTGAGGCTCTCGCAAGTAATCTCGGCGTGGATCAAGGTGTAGAAAGGAGAAGTCGGTGGGGTAGACAAGAGGAATGACAGGTCTTGAATAATGGAGATGCGCATCAAGTCAGACGAGCTAGCGAGCGTGTGTCGAGAATATGTTAGCGAGCGTTTGGACTATCTCCTAAGCGAAGATAAAGACATGCTTGTGGGAATTTTTTTCGACCAGACATAGAATCCATCCCTGGTTAGCTGCACCGAATGAGGTGAGGTGTTGGATAGATCCGTGCAACAGTTATAACTGTCAGTCACCCCCATGGTATGATGCGATAGCCATGATGTGATGGGTGCTATTATCGATGAGTTTAACCATGATGAGGCGCGTTTCATGGGGTACCGTGTCAATGATATGATGGAATCCTATACAGTCTTCCTCCTCCTTTTCCCTCAAGTGGCATCACGTAATTTACCTCAATGGGAGTACTGAACACCGGTATGAACAGTTAGTTTAGAGAAACTAAGCTGCATTTCTTAAAAGTTTGCGCGCTGCGACCTTATGTGAAAAAGTGTCAAGGCTGATAAGCTCGAAACCCGAAAAGCGGATAAATGCACTTGCATGGGACACGCGCAAGGAAAAGCCCCGCCCGCCGCCCCCCACCCCCCCCCCCTCCCGCCCTTCCCTCCACGCGCCCCCCCCCCAGCCCCCGCCCCCCAGCCCGCCCCCCCCCCGCCCCCCGCGCCCCCCGCCCCCCCCCCCCCGCCCGAGCCGACCGTCCGCCCCCCCCCCCCCCCCAGTTGGGTATACCTCCTGTCTCAGATCCGAAAGCAATAAGGGATTGTTTCTAGAATCGGGTCCTTTCTCGAGGAAAAGTTTCTCTCGAAAGAATTGAGTGGGAGGATGGTGGAGACTTGATGAGGTTATTGAACCGTCTCTTCAACTAGTGTGTGGCAGGGCACAGGAAGTTGTTCCTGTGGCACCTACACCAATTGAAGTGGAAGCTTATGATAGTGATCATGAAACTTCAGATCAAGTCACTACCAAACCTCGTGGGATGACAAGGATGCGTACTACTTCAGAGTGGTACGTAATCATGTCTTGGAAGTCATGTTGCTAGACAACAATGAACCTACGAGCTATGGAGAAGCGATGGTGGGCCTGGATTCCGATAAATGGCTCGAGGCCATATAATCCGAGAGAGGATCCATGTATGAAAACAAAGTGTAGACTTTGGAAGCTCGATGGTCGTAGGCTGTTGAGTACAGATGGATTTTAAAAGGAAGACGGACAATGATGGTAAATGTCACCATTAAGAAAGCTCGACTTGTCGTTAAGATGTTTTCCGACAAGTTCAAGGAGTTGACTATGGATGAGACTTTCTCACTCGTAGCGATGCTAAGAGTCTGTTGGAATTATATTAGCGATTACTGCATTATTTATGAAATCTTGCAGATAGGATGTCAAAACATTGTTTCCTCGACGATTTTCTTGAGGAAAGGTTGTATGTGATACAACCGGAAGGTTTTGTCAATCCTGAAAGATGCTAATAAGTATGCAAAGCTCCAGCAATCCTTCTAAGGACTGGAGTAAGCATCTCGGAGTTGGAATGTATGCTTTGATGAGATGATCAAAGATTTTGGGTTTATACAAAGTTTATGAGAAACTTGTATTTCCAAAGAAGTGAGTGGGAGCACTATAGAATTTCTGATAAGTATATGTTGACATATTGTTGATCAGAAATGACGTAGAATTTCTGGAAAGCATATAGGGTTATTTGGAAAGTGTTTTTCAATGGAAAGCCTGGATTAAGCTACTTGAGCATTGAGCATCAAGATCTATAAGGATAGATCAAAACGCTTAATGGTACTTTCAAATGAGCACATACCTTGACATGATCTTGAAGGTGTTCAAGATGGATCAGTCAAAGAAGGAGTTCTTGCCTGAGTTGTAAGGTATGAAGTTAAGACTTAAAGCTCGACCACGGCAGAATAGAGAGAAAGGACGAAGGTCGTCCCCTATGCTTAGACGTAGGCTCTACAGTATGCTATGCTGTGTACCGCACCTGAAGTGTGCCTTGCCATGAGTCAGTCAAGGGGTACAAGAGTGATCCAAGATATGGATCACAGGACAGCGGTCAAAGTTATCCTTAGTAACTAGTGGACTAAGGAAGTTTCTCGGTTATGGAGGTGGTAAAAAGAGTTCGTCGTAAAGGGTTACGTCGATGCAAGCTTAACACCTATCCGGATAGCTCTGAGTAGAGATACCGGATGCATATAATGGAGCAACAATTTAGAATAGCTCCAAGTAGAAGTTATTTTGAGAATAGGTCCAAATCACTGGGAATAGAGGCGGTAAGGACTTAGTGCTCTCCATTTCTATTTGACATATAGATTGCCAAGCACAAACACGGATCGATAGCAAGTTTCGGACGTTGTTAGCCTAAAACACCTCTCTCCATCTCTCTTATGATTCAATAAAACCTAATATAACTCTTATTTGCGTGTTATTCACATAGTTGAATGTAACTCCGAGGAAACTACTCTAACCTCTGTGTGTAGCGTGTTAGTCTTCACATGGCGCGTCCATGGTGGACTATGAGGTGTTAATCAACTTTCCAGAGATCGTGAATAGATTGATTGACTCTAGTTGCAAGTCCGGTGACTGTTGAGGAAATCAAATCGTCTCCCTAATCATAATAATCATTGGTTTTATTATGTTGTTCCTGTTCATGATATAATTTTTATTATCAGGTTTTTCATTGGCATAGCGAGAATACTTAGATACATAGCTGTGATTACATATGAATCTCCCAACCTAATGATCCCCTAGTAAGCCTCTAGGTTGCACTTTTGTCTCTCCAACTTAGATGGTTGCGGTTTTTACCATGGACATTTGGCGTATGAGTGCGTTGAGTCTATGTTCTCTTCTATAGGTGAGAATTTTGAGACCCTAGAGGAGAGAATTCCTTATATATCTCACTACAGCAGACCTATAGACCACTAGAGTTCGTTATCTAAAGCTTCTCTATTCGTTCATTATTCCATTCTTAAACCATGAGCTTCGCCTCGCACACCTCCCGGATACCCCGTCCTCCCCCTGGATGTGTCTTGGTGTGTCAAACTTGTCGCACTTAACGAACTGTCATAAAGGTACATTTACAGTATCCTTCTGATAAGCGTCTCGAACCTTGTGTGTAGACCCTACGGGTTCGGGAGTCATGAGACATGCACGATGACCGAGACGTTCTCCGGTCAATAACCAACAGCGGGATCTGGATACCCATGTTGGCTCCCACATGATCCACGATGATCTCATCGGATGAACCACGATGTCAAGGACGTGTAATTCAGATCACCGTATACAATTCCCTTTGTCTATCGGTATTGTACTTGCCCGAGATTCGATCGTCGGTATCCCGATACCTTGTTCAATCTCGTTACCGGCAAGTCTCTTTTACTCGTTCCGTAACACATCATCCCGTGATCAACTCCTTGATCACATTGTGCACATTATGATGATGTCCTACCGAGTGGGCCCAGAGATACCTCTCCGTCACACGGAGTGACAAATCCCAGTCTCGATTCGTGCCAACCCAACAGACACTTTCGGAGATACCCGTAATGCACCTTTATAGTCACCCAGTTACGTTGTGACGTTTGGTACACCCAAAGCATTCCTACGGTATCCGGGAGTTGCACAATCTCATGGTCTAAGGAAATGATACTTGACATTAGAAAAGCTTTAGCATACGAACTACACGATCTAGTGCTATGCTTAGGATTGGGTCTTGTCCATCACATCATTCTCCTAATGATGTGATCCCGTTATCAACGACATCCAATGTCCATGGTCAGGAAACCGTAACCATCTATTGATCAACGAGCTAGTCAACTAGAGGCTTACTAGGGACATGGTGTTGTCTATGTATCCACACATGTATCTGAGTTTCCTATCAATACAATTATAGCATGGATAATAAACGATTATCATGAACAAGGAAATATAATAATAACCAATTTATTATTGCCTCTAGGGCATATTTCCAACAGTCTCCCACTTGCACTAGAGTCAATAATCTAGTTCACATCGCCATGTGATTAACACTCATAGGTCACATCGCCATGTGACTAACACCCAAGAGTTTACTAGAGTCAGTAGTCTAGTTCACATCACTATGTGATTAACACTCAATGAGTTTTAGGTTTGATCATGTTGCTTGTGAGAGAGGTTTTAGTCAACGGGTCCGAACCTTTCAGATCCGTGTGTGCTTTACAAATCTCTATGTCATCTCCTAGATGTAGCTACCACGCTCTATTTGGAGCTATTCCAAATAACTGTTCTACTTGGAGCTATTCTAAATTGTTGCTCCATTATATGCATCCGGTATCTCTACTCAGAGCTATCCGGATAGGTGTTAAGCTTGCATCGACGTAACCCTTTACGACGAACTCTTTTACCACCTCCATAAACGAGAAAATTCCTTAGTCCACTAGTTACTAAGGATAACTTTGACCGCTGTCCTGTGATCCATTATGGATCACTCTTGTACCCCTTGACTGACTCATGGCAAGGCACACTTTCAGGTGCGGTACACAGCATAGCATACTGTAGAGCCTACGTCTTAAGCATAGGGGACGACCTTCGTCTTTCTCTCTATTCTGCCGTGGTCGAGCTTTTAAGTCTTAACTTCATACCTTACAACTCAGGCAAGAACTCCTTCTTTGACTGATCCATCTTGAACACCTTCAAGATCATGTCAAGGTATGTGCTCATTTGAAAGTACCATTAAGCGTTTTGATCTATCCTTATAGATCTTGATGCTCAATGTTCAAGTAGCTTAATCCAGGCTTTCCATTGAAAAACACTTTCCAAATAACCCTATATGCTTTCCAGAAATTCTACGTCATTTCTGATGAACAATATGTTAAAACATATACTCATCAGAAATTCTATAGTGCTCCCACTCACTTCTTTGAAATACAAGTTTCTCATAAACTTTGTATAAACCCAAAATCTTTGATCATCTCATCAAAGCGTACATTCCAACTCCGAGATGCTTACTCCAGTCCTTAGAAGGATTGCTGGAGCTTTGCATACTTATTAGCATCTTTCAGGATTGACAAAACCTTCCGGTTGTATCACATACAACCTTTCCTCAAGAAAATCGTCGAGGAAACAATGTTTTGACATCCTATCTGCAAGATTTCATAAATAATGCAGTAATCGCTAATATAATTCCAACAGACTCTTAGCATCGCTACGAGTGAGAAAGTCTCATCGTAGTCAACTCCTTGAACTTGTCGGAAAACATCTTAACGACAAGTCGAGCTTTCTTAATGGTGACATTTACCATCATTGTCCGTCTTCCTTTTAAAATCCATCTGTACTCAATAGCCTTACGACCATCGAGCCGTTCTGCCAAAGTCTACACTTTGTTTTCATACATGGATCCTCTCTCGGATTTTATGGCCTCGAGCCATTTATCGGAATCTGGGCCCACCATCGCTTCTCCATAGCTCGTAGGTTCATTGTTGTCTAGCAACATGACTTCCAAGACAGATTACGTACCACTCTGAAGTAGTACGCATCCTTGTCATCCCACGAGGTTTGGTAGTGACTTGATCTGAAGTTTCATGATCACTATCATAAGCTTCCACTTCAATTGGTGTAGGTGCCACAGGAACAACTTCCTGTGCCCTGCCACACACTAGTTGAAGAGACGGTTCAATAACCTCATCAAGTCTCCACCATCCTCCCACTCAATTCTTTCGAGAGAAACTTTTCCTCGAGAAAGGACCCGATTCTAGAAACAATCCCTTATTGCTTTCGGATCTGAGACAGGAGGTATACCCAACTGTTTTGGGTGTCCTATGAAGATGCATTTATCCGCTTTGGGTTCGAGCTTATCAGCCTGAAACTTTTTCACATAAGCGTCGCAGCCCCAAACTTTTAAGAAATGACAGCTTAGGTTTCTCTAAACCATAGTTCATACGGTGTCATCATCGGAATTACGTGGTGCCCTATTTAAAGTGAATGTGGTTGTCTCTAATGCCTAACCCATAAACTATCATGGTAATTCGATAAGAGACATCATGGTATGCATCATATCCAATAGGGTGCAGTTATGATGTTCGGACACACCATCACACTATGGTGTTCCAGGCTGTATTAGTTGTGAAACAATTTCCACAATGTCTTAATTCTGTGCCAAACTCGTAATTCAGATATTCATCTCTATGATCATATCATAGATCTTTTATCCTCTTGTCACGACGATCTTTCAACTTCACCCTGAAATTACTTGAACCTTTCAATAATTCAGACTCGTGATTCATCAAGTAAATATACTCAACATCTACTCAAATCATCTGTGAAGTAAGAACATAACGATATCCACTACATGCCTCAGCACTCATTGGACTGCACACATCAAAATGTATTACTTCCAACAAGTTGCTTTCTTTTCCATTTTACTGAAAAACGAGGCTTTCAGTCATCTTGCCCATGTGGTATGATTTGCATGTCTCAAGTGATTCAAAATCAAGTGAGTCCAAACGGTCCATTTGCATGGAGTTGCATATACCAATAGACATGGTTCGCATGTCTCAAACTTTTCAAAAACGAGTGAGCCCAAAGATCCATCAACATGGAGCTTCTTCATGCGTTTTATACCGATATGACTTACGTGGCAGTGCCACAAGTAGGTGGTACTATCATTACTATCTTTTGGCATGAACATGTGTATCACTACGATCGAGATTCAATAAACCATTCATTTTAGGTGTAAGACCATTGAAGGTATTATTCAAATAAACAGAGTAACCATTATTCTCCTTAAATGAATAACCGTATTGCGATAGACATAATCCAATCATGTCTATGCTCAACGCAAACACCAATCTCGATGGTAGAAGGAGCGTACGATATTTGATTATATCAACATTGGAAACACTTCCAACACATATCATCAGCTCACCTTTAGCTAGTCTCCGTTTATTCCGTAGCTTTTATTTCGAGTTACTAACACTTAGCAACCGAACCGGTATCTAATACCCTGGTGCTACTAGGAGTACTAGTAAAGTACACATCAACACAATGTATATCCAATATACTTCTATCGACCTTCAGCCTTCTAATCTACCAAGTATCTAGGGTAATTCTGCTCCAGTGGCTGTTCCCCTTATTACAGAAGCACTTAGTCTCGGGTTTGGGTTCAACCTTGGGTTTCTTCCACTAGAGCAGCAGCTGATTTGCCGTTTCAATAGCCGTCAACCTTCTTGCCCTTGCCCTTCTTGAAACTAGTGGTTTCACTAACCATCAACAATTGATGCTCCTTCTTGATTTCTACTTTCGCGGTGTCAAACATCGCGAATATCTCAAGGATCATCATATATGTCCCTGATACATTATAGTTCATCACGAAGCTCTAGCAGCTTGGTGGTAATGACTTCGGAGAAACATCACTATCTTATCTGGAAGATCAACTCCCACTTGATTCAAATGATTGTTGTACTCAGACAATCCGAGCACAAGCTCAACAATTGAGCTTTTCTCCTTAGTTTGCAGGTTAAGAAAATCGTCGGAGGTCTTATACCTCTTGACGTGGGCACGAGCCTGAAATCCCAATTTCAGCCCTCAAAACATCTCATATGTTTCGCGACGTTTCAAAACATCTTTGGTGCCTCAATTCTAAACCATTTAACTGAACTATCACGTAGTTATCAAAACGTGTATGTCAGATGTTCGCAACATCCACAGACAACGTTCGAGGTTCAGCACACTGAGCGGTGCATTAAGGACATAAGCCTTCTATGAAGCAATGAGGACAATCCTCAGTTTCACGGACCTAGTCCGCATAATTGCTACTATCAACTTTCAACTAATTTTTCTCTAGGAACATATCTAAACAGTAGAACTATAGCGTGAGCTACGACATAATTTGCAAAATCCTTTTGACTATGTTCAGGATAATTAAGTTCATCTTATGAACTCCCACTCAGATAGACATCCCTCTAGTCATCTAAGTGATTACATGATCCGAGTGAACTAGGCCGTGTCCGATTAACACGTGAGACGGACTAGTCAACGTCGGTGAACATCTTCATGTTGATCGTATCTTCTATACGACTCATGCTCGACCTTTCGGTCTTCTGTGTTCCGAGGCCATGTCTGTACATGCTAGGCTCGTCAAGTTAACCTAAGTGTTTTGCATGTGTTCCGAGGCCATGTCTGTACATGCTAGGCTCGTCAACACCCGTTGTATATGAACGTATGAATCTAACACCCGATCATCACGTGGTGCTTCGAAACTACGAACTGTCGCAACGGTGCACAGTTAGGGGGAACACTTTCTTGAAATTTTAATGAGGGATCATCTTATTTACTACCGTCGTTCTAAGAAAATAAGATGTATAAACATGATAAACATCACATGCAATCAAAAAGTGACATGATATGGCCAATATCATTTTGCTCCTTTTGATCTCCATCTTCGGGGCTCCATGATCATCTATTACAAGAACATGATCAATCTCATACATTACATATATCATTCATCACATCCTTTTGGCCATATCACATCACATAGCATACCCTGCAAAAACAAGTTAGACGTCCTCTAATTGTTGTTTGCATGTTTTACGTGGCTGCTATGGGTTTCTAGCAAGAACGTTTCTTACCTACGCAAAAACCACAACGTGATATGCCAATTGCTATTTACCCTTCATAAGGACCCTTTTCATCGAATCCGATCCGACTAAAGTGGGAGAGACAGACACCCGCTAGCCACCTTATGCAACTAGTGCATGTCAGTCGGTGGAACCAGTCTCACGTAAGAGTACGTGTAAGGTCGGTCCGGGCCGCTTCATCCCACGATGCCGCCGAATCAAGATAAGACTAGTAACGGCAAGCATATTGAACAAAATCAACGCCCACAACTACTTTGTGTTCTACTCGTGCATAGAATCTACGCATAGACCTAGCTCATGATGCCACTGTTGGGGAACGTAGCAGAAATTCAAAATTTTCCTACGTGTCACCAAGATCTATCTATGGAGAGACCAGCAACGAGGGGAAGGAGAGTGCATCTACATACCCTTGTAGATCGCTAAGCGGAAGCGTTCAAGTGAACGGGGTTGATGGAGTCGTACTCGTCGTGATTCAAATCACCGATGATCCTAGTGCCGAACGGACGGCACCTCCGCGTTCAACACACGTACAGCCCGATGACGTCTCCCACGCCTTGATCCAGCAAGGAGAGAGGGAGAGGTTATGAAGATTCAAGCAGCACGACGGGCGGGTGGTGGATGCAGGCGTCACAGTAGCAGCTTCGCCTATACTACGGAGAGAGACGTAAACGGGGAGAGAGGGAGGGGCTGCACCAAAGGCAAAAGGTTGTGTTTGAGAGGCCCTCCTACCCCACTATATAGGAATCCCAAGGGGGTGCGCCAGCCCCTAGGAGATCCAATCTCCAGGGGCGGCGGCCAGGGGAGGAGTCCTCCCCCCCCCCAAAGGCACCTAGGAGGTGCCTTCCCTCCTTGGGACTCTTCCTTAGGGTTTCCCCCTTCACCCTAGGCGCATGGGCCATAAGGGAAGTGGCGCCCCAGCCCACTTTGGGCTGGATCCCTTCCCACTTCAGCCCATGGGACCCTCCGGGATAGGTGGCCCCACCCGGTGGGCCCCCGGGACCCTTCCGGTGGTCCCGGTACAATACCGATGACCCCGAAACTTGTCCCGATGGCCGAAATAGGACTTCCTATATATAAATCTTTACCTCCGGACCATTCCAGACTCCTCGTGACGTCCGGGATCTCATCCGGGACTCCGAACAACTTTCGGGTTACCGCATACAATATCTCTAAACCCTAGCGTCACCGAACCTTAAGTGTGTAGACCCTACGGGTTCGGGAGACATGCAGACATGACCGAGACATTCTCCGGTCAATAACCAACAGCGGGATCTGGATACCCATGATGGCTCCCACATGTTCCACGATGATCTCATCGGATGAACCACGATGTCAAGGACTTAATCAATCCCGTATACAATTCCCTTTGTCTATCGGTATGTTACTTGCCCGAGATTCGATCGTCGGTATCCAATACCTAGTTCAATCTCGTTACCGGCAAGTCTCTTTACTCGTTCCGTAACACATCATCCCGTGATCAACTCCTTGGTCACATTGCGCATATGATGATGTCCTACCGAGTGGGCCCAGAGATACCTCTCCGCTTACACGGAGTGACAAATCCCAGTCCGATT
>NC_053022.1:114856565-114875024 GCF_003073215.2 Triticum urartu
CAAGATGATGTATTACGAAACGAGTAAAGAGACTTGCCGGTAACGAGATTGAACTAGGTATTGAGATACCGACGATCGAATCTCGGGCAAGTAACATACCGATGACAAAGGGAACAACGTATGTTGTTATGCGGTCTGACCGATAAAGATCTTCGTAGAATATGTGGGAGCCAATATGAGCATCCAGGTTCCGCTATTGGTTATTGACCGGAGACGTGTCTCGGTCATGTCTACATTGTTCTCGAACCCGTAGGGTCCGCACGCTTAACGTTACGATGACAGTATATTATGAGTTTATGCATTTTGATGTACCGAAGTTTGTTCGGAGTCCCGGATGTGATCACGGACATGACGAGGAGTCTCGAAATGGTCGAGACATAAATTGATATATTGGAAGCCTATATTTGGATATCGGAAGTGTTCCGGGTGAAATCGGGATTTTACCGGAGTACCGGGAGGTTACCGGAACCCCCCGGGAGGTATATGGGCCTTAGTGGGCTTTAGTGGAAGAGAGGAGAGGTGGCCAGGGCTGGGCCGCGTGCCCCTCCCCCTAGTCCGAATAGGACAAGGAGAGGGGGGCGGCGCCCCCCTTCCTTCTCTCTCTCCTCTTTCCCCCTCCCGAATCCTATTCCAACTAGGAAAGGGGGGGAATCCTACTCCCGGTGGGAGTAGGACTCCTCCTGGCGCGCCCTCCTCCTGGCCGGCCGCACCTCCCCTGCTCCTTTATATACGGGGGCAGGGGGCACCCCTAGACACACAATTGATCCACGTGATCATATTCTTAGCCGTGTGCGGTGCCCCCTTCCACCATAGTCCTCGATAATATTGTAGCGGTGCTTAGGCGAAGCCCTGCGACGGTAGTACATCAAGATCGTCACCACGCCGTCGTGCTGACGGAACTCTTCCCCGACACTTTGCTGGATCGGAGTCCGGGGATCGTCATCGAGCTGAACGTGTGCTAGAACTCGGAGGTGTCGTAGTTTCGGTGCTTGATCGGTCGGGCCGTGAAGACGTACGACTACATCAACCGCGTTGTGCTAACGCTTCCGCTGTCGATCTACAAGGGTACGTAGATCACACTCTCCCCTCTCGTTGCTATGCATCACCATGATCTTGCGTGTGCGTAGGAATTTTTTTGAAATTACTACGTTCCCCAACAATTCTTGACCTTTGGAGCCACATCATCTCCTCCTGGTACAATAAATCGTTCATCTTATCAGTTACTGCTCTTATATCTTGTCTATCCGCATTCATATTCATAAGCTCCTCTAGCTGAGTTCGAGACTTAGCAAGCTCCCTCTTAATGTTGCCAAATTTTCTGCTCCATGAACCAAGGCATATCATGGTTTTTGATAGAGCGTCTCTCAATGTCCCAAATTCTGCACCCCACCTACCGCAGCCCATGCATCCTTTATGACTTCAGGTAGTGCAGAATCTGTTTCCCAAAAAACTTCATACCTTCTACTCTTTGCACTTGCAGGACCTGGATCAACCACTCCCTTTAAAACTAACATAACATGATCTGAACATGGTGAAACAACATGCTCAACAGAAGCATAAGCAAACATATTTCTCCACGAACTAGTAGCAACTGCCCGATCCAACCGAACTCTCACATTACCCATACCACTTCGCCTGTTATCATACGTGAACGGAACTCCACAGAAACCAAGGTCCACCGGCTCACAAGTTTCAAGTACATCGCAAAAAGCTAGCATCTGGGCCGCAGCCCTAGGAGTCACCGAAAAATGCTCAAAAACCCACATCTCTTCATTGAAATCACCGATTACAAGCCAAGGCAAGTCACTTACAATTTTCAGGTTCTGTAGCTTAGCCCACGTGAGGTGCCTATTTTCGACACGGGGTTCACCATAGACGACAGTAATACGCGATTGATTTGCACCCTCCTGGAGCCGAACGAGAGCATCAATATGACGCTCATCTTTGTCAACTATCTCAACAACACAATTCTCATGCCAATAAACAGCCAGCCCTCCCTCAGCGGGGCCATCCAACAACAACAAGAACAACAACAAGAAGGACTAAATTAAGCAGACTATATATATATATATATCTATTTATCCTGTGAATCTCATCGCAGATGGTTAGTAATATGTTTTCGCCACAGATCTTCTATATTATCGCCAACAGGTTGGTTTGTTGAACTGTATGCCCTGACAAGCACACAATTCACAAAAAAAGACCGTATGGGCTGTCTATAATGATCGCACACAATTCTGATTACTGACCTGTTTGTTGGGTATCACACACATCTTGTTACGCTGAATCATTTGTGTTCACCTCAATCATCGCAAACGGTTTATCGGAGTGAAGTGTATGCCGTATATTGCACACACCTTGATCTGGCTGCCATTTCTGTCGTTCTGTCTCATCGCAAACAGTTCGTACAGATCAACCGTATGCCCTTCACCGCACATGCAACTAAAATCTGAACCATGTTTGATGTATCATTCATCGCAAACGTTTTGCATCTTTTTGATGGTTTTTTTACATCACCGTTTGCGATTAATGCATCGCACACAGTTTCGTCAAAGGGTATCTGATCATAGTGTCGCGTTAGCAGCATCTTGCAGTAGTCTTATTATCAATCTCATATTCATCATGGGGCTTAAATAAATTTTCAAGATTATAAGAAGAATCACCCTAATCATGATCATTGCAACAAGTAGTGGACATAGCAAAACTAGCATCCCCAAGCTTAGGGTTTTGCATATTATTAACACAATTGACATTAATAGAATTTATAGTAATATCATTGCAATCATGCTTTCCATTAAAGGAGCTATCGTGAATAGCTTCATAAATTTCTTCTTTCAACACTTCATCACAATTTTCAGATTCACGAATTTCGAGCAAAACCTCATAAAGATAATCTAGTGCACTCAACTCACTAGCAATTAGTTCATCATAATTGGATCTCTTAAAAAGACTAGCAAGTGGATGAGGATCCATAAACTCTTTGCTTCTGATTTTCAATAAACACACAATTATACCTAGCAAACGAGCAAAAAAACCAAGTAAGACATAAGGGCAAACGAAAAATGAATGAAAGAAGGGCGAAAGAAAAAGGCAAATCTTTTTGAAAATCATTTTAGAAATAAGGGAGAGGAAAAGGAGAGGAAAATGGCGAATAACATAATGCAAGAGATGTGAGTTTATGATGGGTACTTGGTGGGCTTGACTTGGCATAGATCTCCCCGGCAACGACACCAAAAATTCTTCCTGCTACTTCATGAGCTTGCGTTGGTTTTGACTTGAAGAGGAAAGGGTGATGCAGCAAAGTAGATATAAGTATTTCTCTCAGTTTGAGAACCAAGGTATCAATCCAGTAGGAGACAACACACAAGTCACCAATACCTGCACAAACAATCAAACAATTTGCACCCAACGTGATAAAGGGGTTGTCAATCCCTTCATGGTTACTTGAAAAAGTGAGATCTGATAGAGATAGATAAATGATAAAGTAAATATTTTTGGTTTTTTGGTTTATAGATCGGAAAGTAAAAGATTGGAAAATAGTAGATGGGAAACTAATATTGTAGATCGGAAACTTATATGATGGAAAATAGACCCGGAGGCCATAGGTTTCACTAGAGGCTTCTCTGAAGATATCAAATAATATGGTGGGTGAACAAATTACTGCTGAGCAATTGATAGAAAAGCGCGAAGTTATGACGATATCTAAGGCAATGATCATGAACATAGGCATCACGTCCGTGTCAAGTAGACCGAAACGATTCTGCATCTACTACTATTACTCCACACATTAACCGACTCCTGCCTGCATCTAGAGTATTAAGTTCATAAAGAACAGAGTAACGCATTAGCAAGATGACATGATGTAGAGGAATTAACTCAAGTAATATGACGAAAATGCCATCCTTTTATCCTTGATATAAACAATACAATATGTGCCTTATTGCCCCTACTGTCACTGGGAAAGGGCATCGCAAGATTGAACCCAAAGCTAAGCACTTCTTCCATTGCAATAAAAACCAATCTAGTTGGCCAAACCAAACTGATAGTTCGAAGGGAATTACAAATATATCAAATCATGCATAAAAGAATTCAGAGAAGATTCAAATAATATTCATAGATAAGCTGATCATAAATCCACAATTCATCGGATCTCAACAAACACACCGCAAAAAAGTATTACATCCAATAGATCTCCAAGAACATCGAGGAGAACATGGTATTGAGAATCAAAGAGAGAGAAGAAGCCATCTAGCTACTAGCTATGGACCCGTAGGTATGTGGTAAACTACTCACGCTTCATCGAAAGGGCAATAGAGTTGATGTAGAAGCCCTCCGTGATCGAATCCCCCTCTGGCAGGGTGTCGGAAAAGGCCCCTAGATGGGATCTCACGGGTACAGAAGGATGCAGCAGTGGAAAAGTGTTTTCATGGATGCCTCTGGTGGTTTGTAGATATTTGGGAATATATAGGTGAAAGAATTAGGTGAGGAGGGTCACAGGGGGCCCACAAGGGTGGGGGCGCGCCCTACCCCCTGGGTGCGTCCTCCGTCCTTGTGGCCGACCCGTGGCTCCTCCGACTTCATCTCCAAGTCTCCTTGTTGTCTTCTGGTCCAAGAAAAATCATCGCAAAGGTTTCATTCCGTTTGGACTCCGTTTGGTATTCGTTTTCTGTGAAACTCAAAAACAAGGAAAAAACAGAAACTGGCATTGGGCTCTAGGTTAATAGGTTAGTCCCAATAAATAATACAAAATAGCATATTAATGCATATAAAACATCCAAAACAGATAATATAATAACATGGAACAATAAAAAATTATAGATACGTTGGAGATGTATCAGTCCGCGTAAGCACCTGCCTTGTATAAGGAGGTAGCCAGAACTGATCCCGACCATCCATGCAACGTGCAGGAGTGCAATGGGTGATGGGCCCAAGACCACTGCGCGCTTAGGATTTAGACCAGGTTGTTGGCCTCTCTGTTGAGCCTAGGTAGGATAAGGCGTGTTGATCGGTCAAGGTCGGTCATGACCTGATGGTATGTCGGGCCAGAGTTGATCGAGCATGTTGGGTAAGTTTGTGCACCCCTAAAGGGAAGTATATCTATTTGAATAGTCGTGTCCATGGCAACGGACGCTCGGGGTGTTGTATCCCGATTGATACAACTAGAATTGGATGGTGAGGCATGAAACGGATATGTGGCTCCGAGATTGGTTTCTCGAAGGGTGTCGAGGAAGAATCTCTTGGCGTTGTTATTACAACATACTAATACTTTATATTATGCTAATCTGCACTCTTCTAATGCTGCAAGATGCTTCAAGATGCTAGTCTTCGATAGGCTAGGCTTTCCCCCTCTTCTAGCATTTATGCAGTTCAGTCCAAAGATATAGCTCCATTCCTTTGATAGCGATGCATACTTGGCATAGTTCTAATGTAAGTCCTGCGAGTACTTTGGATGAGTACTCAAGGTTGCTTTACTACTTATTTTCCCCCATACCTGATTGTTGCAATCAGATGACAGATCCCAGGAGCCAGACGCCACCCCGACGACTACTACTACTACCCTAAGGGTGCCTACTACTACATGGAGGCCGCCGCCGACCAGGAGTAGTTAGGAGGCTCCCAGGCAGGAGGCCTTGCCTTTTCGATCGTTGCTACTTTTGTGCTAGCCTTCTTAAGGCAAACTTGTTTAACTTATGTCTGTGCTCAGATATTGTTGCTTCTACTGACTCGTTTGTATTTGAGCTTATGTATTCGAGCCCTCGAGGCCCCTGGCTTGTAATATGAAGCTTGTATGACTTTAATTTGCATCTAGAGTTGTGTCGTGATATCTTCCCGTGAGTCCCTGATCTTGATCGCACACATTTGCGCGTATGATTAGTGTACGATTGAATCGGGGGCGTCACAAGTTGGTATCAAAGCTGACTACATATAGGAACCCCCTTTCCAACTCCTTGGCTGAAGTTGAGTCTAGTATTTGAAAAACTCTTACTAACATTGTTGTGTGGCTTACAAGCCCACATCACAATTGGGTGGTATTTTGATCTTTTACTCCTCGATCTTTACTCCGGGACTCTGATCTCTCTTCTATTCGGGTTAAATGATGTTACCAACTCTAACTTTAGGTTCTCATAACTACTTCCTCTCAGAGAGCCCCTTCATTCCAGACGATCGCCTGCTGCATCAAAAGATTCTGAAGATACTCTCCGGTGACCTATCAAGACTTTGTGCCCATCACTTTTGTAGTTCCCTACCACCAGTAAGTCCCTATGGGTAACTACATACACATGTCGTTCATACATTCATTCCCAGTTGATCTTGTTAGTACAAGATATCTCAAAACCTTCTCCTATATCCCGAGAATCCATTGTGCCACTACCTTAAAGTTCTTTATCACACGAATACCCCTATGAATAATTCCTCGCACTTACGGAGGATCCGTTGCCCCCTAGTTGTTTGTGTGTTTCACAAAATTCTTCGAGATACTATTCGATCTTCCGAAAATCCTCTACAGCCTATTGCTCTTGGAATTCTTGCATACTTGCATTCTGGTTAATTCCATTTGTCCAGCAATATTCATTTGAATCCTTTGTGATCGACATTCTGATCCTATTGATTCAACATGTGTGTGAATGCACAAAATCATCAGTTATTCCCTGAAAATTATCCTTCCGGCTCACACGTCATTCCGAACATGTGCTGGTTCTCAGCAATCAAACCTTGAGAGATTGCCCATCTAGTTCTATTCAACTTACTACTCTTTTGATCAGAGTGTTTGCTTCTGATCTTCTGATTTGGAAATCAAAATTCCTTTGTACTTAAGCCTTGAATTATTCAGATAATTCATTAATATGGTGCCTTTGCATTCTTTCTTCTTTTGATTGAGTACCGTTACTCACAGCAGATCCTTTGTGGTCTGTTAGATCCTTTGATGAATTATCATCCGGCAGTGTCCTTCATATTCAATGACCTTGTGAGCTCTTCCCCCGATACATAGTGTCTTTGGTAAATTGCACCCCCTACTCGTGAAGATTGTGGAATATGTTCCTAAGATTCCCGGATGGGTTGAACCAATGCCTTCCCTAATTTGCGTGAACCCGAAGATTATGAGGGCTATATCTACTGGCATTTCATCGGATAAATTTTCAACTCTAAAACTTCCTCGAAGGCAAGAAGAGAATGAAAGGTTATGCATTGAAGAAGTGGGAGTCAACCTTGGACCTTTTGTTCATGCCCATGGACACGATGTAGATCTTATTATGCAAGCTTCCTATAATAATAAGTATCCCCTTGGTATAATTCATCTTGTATCTATGTTTTGGTCCTCTGCAATCATGGTTCTCACCATAACGTTCTCCTTTGATTCCTTTATCAGACAAGTTTAAGCACTTGTATTCTGCGGATCAATACACCAAACAAACCTTTACTTTGATCTACCATCGAGTATTACCCTTTGTAATCACGAGAATATCATGGAACTTCATAACTTCTTATGAGTTCTTCGTCAACTATTTTCTCACCGATTCCAATTTTCACCGGGTTCTGAGTTGTTAGACACTCAAGGACACCGATAACTAAATCGAGACCGCACTGCGATTCAACAACTCTTAGTAATCTTAACTACTTATGGGTTTGTACTCGATCATGTCATTCCTAGGTGATTGGCCACATCTTCATTGACATGCTAAAGCTTTACCATGCTACCTATGTCCTTGATCACTGGGACACAATCTCGACAGTGCGCTAAGCTACATCGAGCTTCTAACATCATAATTGTTTGTCTTGAAAGGCAATTTCGATTCCGAGCTTGCAATCCTATCTGTGGTTCTGATAAACTTTCGCTTCACCATTCCTTTTGCTTGATGTCGTCGCTGACTGGTTACATCTTCACGAAACCTATCGACAAATGTGACGCCCGGATTCAATCATACACTAATCATACACACAAATGTGTATTATCAAGATCAGGGACTCACGGGAAGTGAGAGAGTCCTGGATTAGGGGGTCCCCGAGCGTCCGGGCTATGTGACGTGGGCCAGACTGGTGGGCCGTGAAGATACAAGATAGAAGGCTTCCCCCTGTGTCTGGATGGGACTCTCCTTGGCATGGAAGGCAAGCCTGGCATTCAGATATGAAGATTCCTTTCTCTGTAAACTGACTCTATACAAACCCTAGCCCCCTCCGGTATCTATATAAACCAGAGGGTTTAAATCCATAGGGGTAGTCATAATCATACAGGCTAGACATCTAGGGTTTAGCCATTATGATCTCGAGGTAGATCAACTCTTGTAACCCCTATACTCATCAAAGTCAATCAAGCAGGACATAGGGTATTACCTCCATTAAGAGGGCCCGAACCTGGGTAAACATCGTGGCCCCTGCCTCATGTTACCTTCGATCCTTAGACGCACAGTTCAGGA
Organism: Triticum urartu; assembly: GCF_003073215.2. NCBI lineage: Eukaryota > Viridiplantae > Streptophyta > Magnoliopsida > Poales > Poaceae > Triticum > Triticum urartu. The sequence goes on from NC_053022.1 coordinate 114,864,980, forward strand.
CCCCCTACCCGTGATCTGCCGGTTTGGACACCGACATTGGTGCTTTCATTGAGAGTTCCTCTGTGCTGGCGATGAATGATTCGATGGCTCGTTTGATCATCCACAATGATGCTGTTTCGGGGGAGATTTTCCCCCCGGGCCAAATTTTTGTATTCAGCGGCTTCACACTTCAGACCAACTCGATTGGCCATCTTGAGCAGATCGACAGTTACGCCCCTGGTCATCAGATCAGTTTCGGGAACCAAAACTATGTCGCTGATATCCGAGGAGACTTGATCTTTGAAGGGTTCGCGGCCCCGATTGCCGCTCTGGCCTTAGATCCAGAGCAGGCCGTCAGGTCCAAAGACAGGAGTCTAGAGCCCGCTAGACTCTCTGCACTTACGGAGCTTGCTACCAGAGAAGCGCCGGACACTCTGCCGGACTCTAAGTCCGAACTCTCGAGATCCGTGCCAAATGGGCACCACCAGGAGGCTCCAACTCCGGACAGCCCCATGGACTCTCGCTTCTCTGTCCAACCCTCGCCTTTAAATGAGGCTCTGGACTTAATGTGATCACTCGCCATTGCGGAAGGATCGCTTCCCAATTATGCCCAGCCCAGACTAGGGGCTGAAAGCGGGGAATTTTACGTCCCACCCACCACCCACTTCATAGCCACTATCGAGGATCTAACCGACATGCCGGACTACGCCTCCGAAGACATCGACGGTATGGACGACGACGCTGGAGATGAACAAGGCCAAAACCCTCTGTTTACCAGACGATGGACGGCCACCTCCACATACAACATGTACATTGGTGGACACACCCAAAGAGGATGGCAACGACGGCAAGGAGAATCCAGTTGAGGACAAGCCTGCCGAAGCACCTCCAAAACATCGACATCAGCGGCGCCGCTCAAAATCACGTCGCCAAAAAGACAGCAATACCAGCACCGAAGACAATAACACTTTGGAGAATGCTGAAGACCCTGAAGCCCATGTCGAACCAACATCCGAACAGGATGATTGGGAGGATGGGCAAGTTAATCCCGATGATCTGATCGAGAACAAGGACACAGAGAACAGTAATTACCAGCCAATCTTCGAAGAGGATGTGAGCCTCGGTGACGAAGACTTCATCATGTTGAGCGCTTTAAGCGCCGGCTAATCACCACAGCGAGAAGCCTAAAAAAGAGGCAGCAACAACTTCAAGCTGATCAGGATTTGCTAAACGACAGATGGACTAACATCCTGGCAGCCGAGGAATACAGCCTCTCACCCCCAAAGAGTTACCTGAAATGCAAGCTACTGCCACAATTTAACGACGAGCCCCGGGAGCCCATACCGCCAATGCGTGATGCTGACAGACCTGACCGACCACCATGTGGCCGGGACAGAGCGGCAGCTCAAGCCGAACACCATCCCTCACCACCTCGATGTAGAGGCAGAGAAATAGCGGCCCTAGGATACACCTATGACCTACGACAGGACCTAGACAATAGAGCCGGTCAGACTGGATCAATCCACGAATCAAGGGGGTGTGCTCCAACGCGCAAGGGTAGCCATCAAACTTGGCGTGACAGACACAACCTCACATGGGACAAAAACCGCATACGGCCTTCGTCCGAACTACGCCGCGATGTCGCCCGGTACAGAGGCGCGGCACACCCCCTATGCTTCACCGATGAAGTAATGGAACATCAGTTCCCAGAAGGGTTTAAACCCGTTAACATCGAATCATGCAACGACACGACAGATCTCGTAGTCTGGATAGAAGATTTTGTTCTCCATATTAACATGGCTCGTGGAGACGATCTACATGCCATCAAGTACCTCCCGCTCAAATTAAAGGGACCAGCTCGACACTGGTTAAATAGCCTCCCAGAGAATTATATTAGCACCTGGGAAGATCTGGAAGATGCCTTTAGAGACAACTTCCAGGGTACCTATGTACGACCCCTAGACGCCGATGACCTCAGTCACATAGTTCAGTGATAACCCACAAGTATAGGGCATCAATTGTAGCCTCTTTCGATAAGTAAAAGTGTCGAACCCAACAAGGAGCTAAAGGTAGAACAAATATTCCCTCAAGTTTGATCAACCACTGATACAACTCTACGCACGCTTGACGTTTGCTTTACCTATAATAAGTATAAAACTAGAAGTACTTTGTAGGTGTAACCGGATAGGTTTGCAAGAATATAAAGAGCATGTAAATAAAAACTAGGGGCTGTTTTAGGTAAAGAAGCAATAAAGTTAGTATAGCGAGTGTGGAGAAATGGTGGTAGGAGTTGCGAAATTGTCCCTAAGCAATTGGCTACTTTACTTGACCGATAGCAAGTTTTATGTGGGAGCGGCCACTGCTAGCATGTCATCCCTGACTTGGAATTCTATGCACTTATGATTGGAACTATTAGCAAGCATCCGCAACTACTAACGTTCATTAAGGTAAAACCCAACCATAGCATTAATATATATTTTTCCCCCTTCAATCCCGTATGCATCAATTTATATGCTAGGTTGAAGCTTCTGTCACTCTTGCCCTCCAATACATAGTCCTATCAACATACAACTAACCCTATGGTGTGATCCATGCGCGCGCTCATATGATGGGCACCAAAGGACAGCAACATAACGACAAGAAAATTAAACCAATCATAGCAATTCACCAATTACCTATATGACAACAAAAATCTACTCAGACATCATTGGATAATAATATGAAGCATAAAGCACCATGTTCAAGTAGAGCGTATAGTGGGTTGCGGGAGAGTGGACCGCTGTAGATAGATGGGGGAAGGTGATGAAGATGTTGGTGAAGATGACGGAGGTGTTGGTGTAGATCGTCGTCACATGATGATGGCCCCGGCGGTGTTCCGGTGCCACCGGGAGAGAGGGGGGAGATCCCCCCTTCTTCTTCTCCTTCCTTGACCTTCTCCCTAGATGGGAGATGGGTTTACCCCCTGGTCCATGGCTTCCATGGCGACGGAGGGGCGAGATCCCCTCTGAGGTTGGATCTGTCTCTCTGTTTCTGCGTTCCAGATTCTGGCCTTTCACCGTTTCTTATATTCCCGGAGATCTGTAACTCCGATTGGGCTGAAATTTTAACACGATTTGTATCCAGATATTGGCTTTATTGCGGCGAATGAAGGGCACCAACCGCTTTATGGGCTGGCCACGAGGGTCAGGGGCGTGCCCACCCCCCTGGGGCGCGCCGCCTTCCTCATGGCCCCCTCGGGCATCATCTCGCGTTGATTCTTCTTCCCAAAAATCACATATATTCCAAAAAATCTCCATAAGTTTTTATCCCATTTGGACTCCGTTTGATATGGATTTTCTGCTAAATAAAAAACATACAACAAACAGGAACTCGCACTGGGCACTGGATCAATATGTTAGTCCCAAAAATAGTATAAAACGTTGCCAAAAGTATATGAAAGTTGTATAATATTGGCATGGAACAATCAAAATTATAGATACGATGGAGACATTTCAGCATCCCCAAGCTTAACTCTTGCTCATCCTCGGGTAGGTAAATGATAAAAAAAGATAATATTTGATGTGGAATGCTACCTAGCATAATCTTGATCATGTAATCTAATCATGGCATGAATATTAAGACATCGGTAATTCAAAGCAATAGTCTATCATTTGACATTAAGACAATAATACTTCAAGCATACTAATAAAGCAATCATGTTTCAAAATAACATGGCCAAAGAAAGTTATCCCTACAAAATCATATGGTCTGGCTATGCTCCATCTTCACCACACAAAATATTCAAATCATGCACAACCCCGATGACAAGCCAAGCAATTGTTTCATACTTTTGACGTTCTCAAACCCTCTCAACTTTCATGCAATACATGAGTGTGAGCCATGGATATAGCACTATAGGTGGAATAGAACATGATGGTGGAGGTTGTGTCGAGAAGACAAAAAGGAGAAAGTCTCACATCGACGCGGCTAATCAACGGGCTATGGAGATGCCCATCAATTGATGTCAATGTGAGGAGTAGGGATTCCATGCAACGGATGCACTAGAGCTATAATTGAAATTAAGTGGGTGTGCATCCAACTTGCTTGCTCATGAAGACCTCGGGCATTTGAGGAAGCCCATCATCGGAATATACAAGCCAAGTTCTATAATGAAAAATTCCCACTAGTATATGAAATGACACATGGAGATCTCTCTATGAAGAACATGGTGCTACTTTGAAAGCACAAGTGTGGTAGAGGGATAGTAACATTGCACATGTTCTTCATAGAGAGATTCTCCTACGTGGTCATTTTCATATACTAGTGGGAATTTTCATTATAGAACTTGGCTTGTATATTCCGATGATGGGCTTCCTCAAATGCCCGAGGTCTTCATGAGCAAGCAAGTTGGATGCACACCCACTTAGTTTTCAGTTTGAGCTCTCATACACTTATAGCTCTAGTGCATCCGTTGCATGGCAATCCCTACTCCTCGCATTGACATCAATTGATGGGCATCTCCATAGCCCATTGATTAGCCGCGTTGATGTGAGACTTTCTCCCTTTTTGTCTTCTCCACACAACCTCAACCATCATATTCTATTCCACCTATAGTGCTATATCCAAGGCTCACGCTCATGTATTGCGTGAAATTTGAAAAGGTTTGAGAACATCGAAAGTATGAAACAATTGCTTGGCTTGTCATCGGGGTTGTGCATGATTTCAATATTTTGTGTGGTGAAGATGGAGCATAGCCAGACCATATGATTTTGTAGGGATAACTTTCTTTGGCCATGTTATTTTGACATTAAGATAATAATAACTTTCTTTGACGGATTTCATCTCACTAGATTCCTTATGGACGGCGGCAGCAGCCTGAACCTGCTTTACCAGGATACAGTGCGGAAAATGGGCATAGATCCCTCGAGGATTAAGCCCACCAAAACGACCTTTAAAGGCATAATACCAGGTGTAGAGGCCAACTGTACAGGCTCACTCACACTTGAAGTGGTCTTCGGATCTCCGGAGAATTTCCGAAGCGAAGAGTTAATCTTTGACATAGTCCCATTTCGCAGTGGCTATCACGCACTGCTCGGGCAAACCGCATTCGCTAAGTTCAATGCGGTACCGCATTACGCATACCTTAAGCTCAAGATGCCAGGCCCTCGAGGAGTAATTACGGTCAATGGAAACACCGAACGCTCCCTCCGAACGGAGGAGCACATGGCGGCCCTTGCAGCGGAAGTACAAAGCAGCCTCTCTAGGCAGTTCTCCAGTCCGGCCAGTAAACGACCGAACACCGTCAAGCGCGCTTGGAGTAACCTACAACAAGACCGCCTGGCACGATCCGAGCAGGCGTAGCAATGCGGCCCCAACCCCAATCCTCGCAAAAAGGAGACGCCAGTACTTCCCGTACATAATTACGCTCTAGAGATACCATGGGCGCGGGGGGAGGGGCACCATCACGGCACGCCCAAAACACGGCTTCAACCGTACCAGGGGCTGCCGATTTTTTATTTCTCTTACTTTCAGGACCACTCTTGAAGGCCTGTTCGGCAGTTCAATTGCCGCACAAACGATGCAAGAACCAGGGAAGCAGACAAGCCACGCCGCATTACGGAACTCCCAGGTGGTCTCTATCACGAGCAGTATACCTGTTTCGCATACTATTCCGCAGCTTGCCCCTGGAACGGACATGTTACATAGTCCAACCTTTTGCTTATCGCATTATTATCGTTCTGCTTTGATCGCAGCCCTCTTTAATAAAATGCATAGCTTTTGTCTATTTTTGCATTACTCTTTTTTTATATATATATTATATGTTCCTTAACGACATGTTGCACCCGTACACTTTGGTACGGCCAAAATACGCCAGGGGCTTCAGTACCCCTCAATATGGTGTGAGAAGTCCGAACACTTCAACAAATGCGGCACCCCGAACTTATAGCATTATATGCATCGGCTCAATCATGTCTTGGGTTCAATAGTTGGGTTTGCCCGGCTCCTATGTTTTGGTGCCTTACGTTCCGCTATATCGGCTAAGGTAGCACTAGGAGAACACTGCGATTGTGCCCCAGTTGAGCTGGGTCGAGCACCTCAGTGGAGAAAGCTAAAACTGGCTGTCATGATGAAGCGAGAGCTGGTCGCTGTTGAGAGGTTTTTTCGAGTCCCTAAAGACTTATGCCACTGAGGGCGAGGAAGCCGGCTCTGTCCGGCCAAGGCGTGGATAGCGCCCCGAACTCGGTCTTCCGAATACCAGGGGCTTCGCCGAAATTTAAAATTATAGAATTCTATGGCTAAGTGAGAGTGTTCACGCATTATAGTCCATTGCCTCGGTCGTTGAGCTGAGCGCCTCCCTCGAAGGACCCAAACATGGGGAAAAAGAGTGCTCAGGTTTATCCCCGAACACCCCAGCACTAGCGGCATGGGGGCCGAAGTCCGACGACTCGCCATCTCTCAGAGTTGATAAACAGCCGCACAGAAGGTAATATTTTAAATTCAAGCAGCATTGCTTAACGCATATGAACAAGTTTTCAGCGCACAGGACGAAACGAGCGAATTTTACTCAAAAATTACATCCATAGAACATTCATCCGCCACAAGGCGGTCACCCTTCAGAACATCCTTATAATAATTTTCGGGCTTGCGATGCTCTTTCCCCGGCGGTGGCCCGTCCTTCACAAGCTTCTCAGCATCCAGCTTGCCCCAGTGCACCTTCGCACGGGCAAGGGCCCTACGGGCACCTTCAATGCAGACGGAGCGCTTGATGACTTCGAGCCTTGGACAGGCCTCCACCAGCCGCCGCACCAGCCCGAAATAGCTCCCAGGCTGAGCCTCTCCAGGCCACAGCCGAACTATGAGGCCCCTCATGGCCTGTTTGGCCGCCTTGTGGAGCTCAACCAGTTGCTTCAACTGGTCGCTCAGGGGCACTGGGTGTCCGGCCTCAGCGTACTGAGACCAGAACACCTTCTCCGTCGAGCTGCCCTCCTCGGCTCGATAGAATGCGGCGGCATCAGATATACTCCGGGGAAGATCCGCGGACGCGCCTGGAGAACTCCGGATTCGGGTAAGTAACAAGTAACTCACGCTTATGTGTTTACTTTGCATAAAGAATGCCTTACCCGCCGCTATATTCTTCACCTCATCCAACTCCCGGAGGGTCTTCTGGGAGTCGGCCTTGGAAGACTTGGCACTTTCAGTAGCCACCGCGAGCTCGGACGCTCGCGTCCTTGAGTCACGCTCCAAACTCTCATGTTTTTCCATGAGAGCCTGGAGCTCTTGCCGCACCTTGCCAACCTCGGCTTCATACTTTTCTCGCTCAGTGCACTCCTCGGCCGACCTCCTCTCGGCCTCGAGCAGCGCTTGCTTCAGGGTCGCCACCTCAGACGTGGCCCCTACAATAGCCACGATACTCCTGTCATTTTTCGCAATTGCACCTTTTTATACACATTTATATAAGGTATTTCTTACCTTCACTGTCCTCGAGCTGCTTCTTGGCACGCCTGAGCTCTTGCTCGGACCGCTCGAGGTCCTGCTTTAGCACGTCCACTTCCGCAGTCAGTGCGGCGGACGCCAGCAGGGAAGCCTGCACACGCATATTGACTTCTTTTTGTTAGACTCCTGTGAATTTTATTTGATCCTCTATTCGGCTTTTCTTCCCGAACGCCAAACAGAGCATCAGGGGCTACTGTCTATGCGGTAATGTTATTTATGCATTCTTTACTTACCTCAAAGCCTGTTAAAAGGCTTGTACAAGCTTCAGTCAGTGCGCTCTTGGCGGACTGAACCTTCTGGACCACCGCACTCATAATAGTGCGGTGCCCGTCGTCGATGGAGGCGCCTTGGAGCGCCTCCAACAGATTGTCCGGCGCCTCCGGTTGGACGGAGGTCGCCGGCGCGGTGGGCTTGCTCCTCTTGGAAGGAGGTCCCCCGCCGGACTCCGGAACCTTTGAAGGTTCCGGAGCGGTGTCCGGCCTAGGGCCGGACTTGGAGCCCTGGGGGCTTTCGTCCCCTTTACTCCTGGAGTCCGGGAGGTCGCCTTGCGGTGCCTCCAGGACCACCTCCTCCCGGCGTTGGAACCTGTTGGGACAACACTTCGGTGTCGTCCGTAGCGCGGGGGGAGGAAGCCGTCGGCAGCGAGTTCACGTCCGACGAGTCCAGTGAGCCGCTCGACGACGCGTCGAGCCCGGCTTTGGGTGGGGTGCCTAAACATATTCGACATAAGGGAAAGTTGTGCAATAAACGAATACTATGAAATCACTCCGGTATCCGGATACTTACGATTTCACCAGGGGCTTGGCCCTGGGCGGCCACTCCTCTTCACCGTCGTCGACGTTGTAGTCCGGAGGAGGGCTTCTCCCCTTCTTGGACCCTTCGGCCTCCCCAGTTGGGGCGGCCTTCCTTTTCTTCCCTTCCCCCGCTGGAGGGGGAGGGGTTTCTTCTTCCTCCCCGTCGTCTTCACGGGAGGAATGCGCCTCGGAACCGTCGGATGATGGATCCGACGCCTCCTGGCGCCAGGCACTCTTTCGAGTCCCCGTGGCCTTCTTCTCCAGCACCACATAGGGTGCCGGAACCAGTAGCTTCGCCAAGAGGGCATCGGCTGGGGCTTTGGGCAAAGGTGCCGGACAGTCGATCCGTCCGGACTTCGCCTGCCAATCCTGTCAAAGGTAAGGGAGCTTAGATCCCACACAGAGTTGAACTATGAAAAACTAGTGCCCTATAAAAGGTACAAAAAAACTTACCGTGCTAGCGTGACGCTGTGCGCTGTATACGTGATCCTCGGTAGCAGATGCGGGAGCCTCGGCGCCTTTGAAGAGCACCTTCCAGGCATCTTCGTACGTCGTGTCGAAGAGCCTGCTCAGAGTTTGGTGCCGCACCGGATCAAACTCCCACAAGTTGAAAGCCCGTTGTTGACACAGGAGGATCAAGCGGATGAGCATAACCTGGACTACATTGACAAGCCTGAGCTGCTTGTTCACCAGGGATTGGATGCATGTTTGTAGTCCGGTCACCTCCTTTTTGCTTCCCACGACAGGCCCATCTCTTTCCAGGATGTGAGCCGCGTTGGGGGTCCGAACCAGAACTCGGGGGCTGCGTCCCACTTAGGGTCGCGCGGCTCGGTGATGTAAAACCACCCCGATTGCCACCCCTTCAGGGTCTCCACAAAGGAGCCCTGGAGCCACAGGACGTTGGCCATCTTGCCCACCATGGCTCCTCCGCACTCCCCGCACTCCGCCTGGTTGCCGCGCACCACCTTCGGCTTGACGTTGAAGGTCTTTAGCCATAGGCCGAAATGTGGGCGGATGCGGAGGAAAGCCTCGCACACGACGATAAACGCCGAGATGTTGAGGACAAAATTCGGGGCCAAATCATGGAAATCCAGGCCATAGTAGAACATGAGACCCCGGACAAATGGATGGAGAGGAAAACCCAGTCCGCGGAGGAAATGGGGGAGGAACACCACCCTCTCATGGGGCCTTGGGGTGGGGATGAGCTGCCCCTTTTCGGGGAGCTGGTAGGCACTATCGTTAGACAGGTATCCGGCCTTCCTCAGCTTTTTGATATGTCCCTCCATGACGGAGGAGACCATCCACTTGCCTCCCGCTCCGGACATGGCTGGAGAAGGTTGAGGTGGGGAGTGCGGACTTGGGCGCTGGAGCTCGAGTGCGCAAGAATGGATAGGCGAAGGAGGAAGAAGGCGTAGGTGAAAAGGTGGATCCTTATCCCCTTATATGGGTGGACGCAACTACATGTCCCCACCAGCCTGGTAAAACTCGCTTATCTCCAAGCGCCGTAATCAATGGCGCGGTTGGGTTACCCACGCCCGTATTGATGAGAATCCCGGAATAAGGGGACACGATCTCTGCTTTAACAAGACGTGCCAAGGAAACCGCCTCGCATAACGCGCTGAAGATGGGACAGTAAAACGGTTGAATAAAAGCTTGGCCGTGGTGTGATGTCACACTACGGAGTACGTCAGCAGATTAGATTTGTGTAAATATTATTCTCTCTATGGCAATATGTGGAAACTTATTTTGCAGAGCCGGACACTACCTTTGTGTTCAAAATCTTCTATGAAGTATAGTGG